>NC_090181.1:1290416-1305416 GCF_024679245.1 Pseudorasbora parva
GCTCGGCATCATGGGATATGCGTTTAATTCAGATTAAGCTGTAAATATGAGTTTCAGATGATCTTATGCAAGCGTCCACTAACAAACATTACACAAACACAACACACTGCAACACACACACACTGTGTCAGTCATTGATCTGCTGTGTGAAGCGCCTCACATGTTCAAAAAGGGAATCATTACTAGAGATGAAAAAAGATCTGTTTGATTCCTTGTAAAAAATTATGCATATAATAAATATGCTTTTAATATAAAAAATACAAATAAAAAATGTATTTAAACATTATATTTAATAATTAAATTAAATTAAAAGCAACAAAAATAGATAAATAAATAATTCAATGAAAGTTATATTTTGAACTATAAAACTAAATATAAACCGAAAAGCTTATCAATTAAAAAAAATAAAAGTAATGTAAAAAATAAATAAAAGTAAATAAAATTAATGAATAAATTAATGAAAATTAATTAAAAAAAAAATTAACAAAAATAAATGTAAATAATAAAATAAAACAAAATTTAATTTAATTAATAAAAATGTAATTAAAAACTAAATTAAATAAAAAAGTAACAAAATAGATGTAAATAATTAAATTAATTAAATTAATATTTTGAACTATAAAACAAAATATAAACCAAAAAGCGTAATAGTCATGGAATGAAAAAATAAATGGTTCAATAATAAAATAAATTATATATATATATATATATATATATATATATATATATATATATATATATATATATATATTAGGGGTGTAACGGTTCACAAAATTCACGGTTCGGTTCGATACGATACACTGGTGTCACGGTTCGGTTCGGTACGGTTCGGTATGTTTTAGATAGGCCTACAGCAAAAAGAAAAAATTGGCAGATAAATTACCTTTTTTTATAATTTTTTTATTAAAACTAACAAAGTATGATTTTTTTTTTTTTTACATTGAACAATGATGGAGCTATACTTTACCCATCTTCTATGTAGTTACAGGAATAAGACATTAGCTCTTTACATTAGCGTGTGCGGTGCGTGTTGCGTTGCGTGTGCGTTGCAGGAGCCCCACACCCTGCTTTCACGTATGCTGCGTTTGCCGTCCGCAACTGGTCCGCTGTTGCATACCACAAACACAGCATTGATTCATTATTTTTTATTTAAAATCCAAAAGTTTTTACTGAACATGCCTTGTCAGAATTCCAATTCTCTTTGTTTCCTCTTTAATAGAAGTCAGGTTACGTAGCCTACTAGATTTAAACAACATTTTATTAAATTCATTTATTCATATTTATATACTTTAGATTTAGCTCACACAAGTGGCAAAACATTTAAACATAGTTTATAGCCTTAAATCACAAACATTTTAAATTAGAAACTTACAATAGTCTATTTAAAAACAGCCGACTCTCGTCTTTTCTTTCGTTTTTACACGCTTTTAAAAGAAATCCTGCAGGTCAATAAGGAACTTTGCTTTTCACCTCCAAGAAAGTACGAGTGCTATCCATTATGGCACTTTTTTTTACCTAAATGCCAGGTAAGGTGTCGTTTTGTTGCTTTACTTAAGAGAAAAAAAAACAAAGCAAAAAATAGACTCGGTACGAAAACGATCCGTACACTGCTGCAGACGCAACGCACCTGGAACGGACTGACGGACTGCATCCGCGTGCAGTGTAGCTGTCATCCGTTAACATGGGTACGGGAAAAAATACGCACCGCACACGCACTGCAGACGGAGTATGTGTGAAACGGGCGTTAGGTCTCATATCCGCGGCTATAAATGGACCACTCGCCGCGGTGATGTCTTTTGCCATTTGAATACGTTGGAAATGTCTGTCTAAATGCTGCGGGGATAGTTTGTGGGATAGTTTGTGGCTGTTTCTCCTTTTTATCGTCTTGTTGTCGGCGTAAATGAGTTGATTGACATGACATGAATTATTCTCGCTGCTGTACCATCAGCAAATGCGACATACCCTTGTTTTTTAATCCATCTCTCTTGCCAACACCATCATAGCTTACAGAGAATCCAAAGTTCACCCAAACACCAGACCTGTTGGTTATTGGAGGATCTTCTATTTCTGGTCTGTTAAACGCAATAGCCATTTTGCCACGAGCATTCAGCGCGTAGCCTACTATAAGCGAGCACCTGAGTGAGTAGCCTAAAACATATTTGGTGTTTTTTTTTTTTTTTTTCACTTTGGCGGTGTTGCATCACTTCGGCATTGGCTGTTATGTCGTTTTGGTTATTGGGCTACCTTGTTGAACGCATATTATTATATTTCACACACTTTTTTATTTTCCAAATCTAATTAATTAGTCCAAGAACCGTTCGGTACATAATGCGTACCGCGTACCGAACCGAAAGCCTCGTACCGAACGGTTCAATACGAATACGCGTATCGTTACACCCCTAATATATATATATATATATATATATATATATATATATATATATATATATATATATATATATATATATATATATATATATATATATATATATATATATATATATATATATATATATATATATATTACCGTACGTAGTGGGTACGGAAAGTATTCAGACCCCTTTAAATTTTCCACTCTGTTATATTGCAGCCATTTGCTAAAATCATTTTTTTCTCATTAATGTACACACATCACCCCATATTGACAGAAAAACACAGAATTGTTGACTTTTTTGCAAATGTATTAAAAAAGAAAACTGAAATATCACATGGTCCTCAGTATTCAGACCCTTTGCTGTGACACTCATATTTAACTCAGGTGCTGTCCATTTCTTCTGATCACCCTTGAGATGTTTCTACACCTTCATCTGAGTCCAGCTGTGTTTGATTATACTGATTGGACTTGATTAGGAAAGCCACACACCTGTCTATATCAGACCTTACAGCTCACAGTGCAGGTCAGAGCAAATGAGAATCAGGAGGTCAAAGGAACTGCCTGAAGAGCTCAGAGACAGAACTGTGGCAAGGCTCAGATCTGGCCATGGTTACAAAAACATTTCTGCTGCACTTAAGGTTCCTAAGAGCACAGTGGCCTACATAATCCTTAAATCGAAGACATTTGGGACGACCTGAAGCCTTCCTAGAGACGGCCGAGCAAACTGAGCTATCGGTGGAGAAGAGCCTCGGTGAGAGAGGTAAAGAAGAACCCAAAGATCACTGTGGCTGAGCTCCAGAGATGCAGAGATGGAGAAAGTCAGCCATCACTGCAGCCCTCCACCAGTCGGGGCTTTATGGCAGAGTGGCCGACGGAAGCCTCTCCTCAGGGCAAGACACATGAACGTTTGCTAAAAAACACCTGAAGGACTCCAAGATGGTGAGAAATAAGATTCTCTGGTCTGATGAGACCAAGATAGAACTTTTTGACCTTAATTCTAAGCGGTATGTGTGGAGAAAAATATCACCTGTCCAATACAGTCCCAACAGTGAAGCATGGTGGTGGCAGCATAATGCTGTGGGGTGTTTTTCAGCTGCAGGGACAGGACGGCTGGTTGCAATCGAGGGAAAGATGAATGTGGCCAAGAACAGGGATATCCTGAACGAAAACCTTCTCCAAGGTGCTCAAGACCTCAGACTGACCTCAGTCTAGGCCGAAGGTTCACCTTCCAACAAGACAATGACCCTAAGCACACAGCTAAAATAATGAAGGAGTGGCTTCACAACAACTCTGTGACTGTTCTTGATTGGCCCAGCCAGAGCCCTGACTTAAACCCAATTGAGCATCTCTGGAGACCTGAAAATGGCTGTCGACCAACATTTACCATCCAACCTGACAGAACTGGAGAGGACCTGCAGGAGGAATGGCAGAAGATCCCCAAATCCAGCTCTGGAAAACTTCCATCTGTCCCCAAAAGACTCACGGCTACATTAGATCAGAAGGGGAATCTACTAAACACTGAGAAAAGGGTCTGAGTACTGAGGACCATGGGATATTACAGTTTTTATTTTTTAATAAATCTGCAAAAATGTCAACAATTCTGAGTTTTTCTGTCAATATGGGGCGCTGTGAGTACATCAATGAGAATTTTTTTAACTTAAATTATTTTAATCAAATGGCAACAATATATCAGTGAAAAATGTAAGGGGGTCTGAATACTTTCCGTACCGACTGTACCAGTGAGTAACACTGCTGATCTCTTCATCACGGCTCCTGTTAGTGGGTGGGATATATTAGGCAGCAAGTGAACAATTTGTCCTCAGAGTTGATGTGTGTGAAGCAGGAGAAATGGGCAAGCGTAAGGATTTGAGCGAGTTTGACAAGGGCCAAATTGTGACAGCGGTCAGAGCAAATACATACATATGTAAATAAAATAAATTAAATTAAACTGAGTTTAATAGCCATGGAAATATAAATAAATAAATGAGTAAATAAATAAATGAATACATTTTAATCACAACATTTAGTATTTTCTATCTCTCTTGATTTTGGGCTGAAATATGAGCTGGGCATGTGCTGGACAGGTGAGAAGCATTCAGGCCCGTTTCACACACCTGGACTGATTTCAAATGTTATATATGTTGGGTTTATACTCACGAGATAGCGTTCAGATGACACGCTGACGAGAATGAGATCGTCTCCGATGCGCACTTTCTCCCCCTCGGATCTCTGCTTGGACGCGGGATGAATGGTCCACCAGCAGGGCTCACCTAGAGCGAAACACACACAGATCATCAGTGGAGTAACGGGGCTTCCTGGAGCGTCCAGCAATCAAGCCTTACCTGTAGAGTCTTCCTGAAGTCCCACATCAAACGAGAGCTTATCCGTCATAGAGCGAGACGTCTTCAGACAGGTCAGATACTGCAACACACAACATGAAGAAGCTCACACTCAGATCTGATGAGAGAGAGAGAGAGAGAGAGAGAGAGAGAGAGAGAGAGAGAGAGAGAGAGAGAGAGAGAGAGAGAGAGAGAGAGAGAGAGAGAGAGAGAGAGAGAGAGAGAGAGAGAGAGGGAGAGAGTTCACCCACCATCCCGCTGAAGGAGTGTCTGAGGAGGATGGCGTGACCGTAGAGTAAGGTCCGATGTCCTCCGCCCTGAGCCGCCTGCAGACAGAACCATTACATCACTCCTTTATCACACACATACTGATGTACACACACACACACACACTGATGTACACTCACACACTGATGTACACTCACACACTGATGTACACTCACACACTGATGTACACACACACACACTGATGTACATACACACACACAGTGAGGAAGACACACTCACACTGATGTAGACACACACACACTGATGTAGACACACACACATTGATGTAGACACACACACACACACTGATGTACACATACACACACACTGAGCTGATGTGGAGGACAGTGGGAATCACTCACCTTCCTAATGAACTGCTGCGCGCAGAGTGAAGAACCACAGAGAGAGAGGGTGAGATAAAAACACACATCTTGAGCTTAATATATCACACACACACTGATGTACACACACATCTTGAGCTTAATACACCACACACACACTGATGTACACACACATCTTCAGCTTAATACACCACACACACACTGATGTACACACATCTTCAGATTAATTTGGCTAATATCACACACATTCAGGGCCTACACACCTCACTTGACAACATTTTTTTACAAGCCAGTAACTAGATGAGTAAAGTTTTAAACAAACTTCAAGTTGGCTTGAACAAGTTTTGTCTGTAAGTAAAAAAAAATAAAAATAAAAAAAGTTTGAATTGAATTGTTGAAAATGAATTTTGGTGAAGCAAGGGAAACACGTTTCTAGCATGTTTTAACATGTTTTAGCATGAATTAGCATGTTTACTGGCATGCATTAACATGTTTTAGCATGAATTAGCATTTTTAGCATGAATTAACATGTTTTAACATGTTTTAACATGAATTAGCATGTTTAGCATGATTTAGCATTTTTTAACATGATTAAGCATGAATTAGCATGTTTAATGGCATGAGTTAACATGTTTTAACATGAATTAGCATGTTAACTGGCATGAATTAACATGTTTTAACATGTTTTAGCATGAATTAACATGTTTTAACATGTTTTAGCATGAATTAGCATGTTTAGCATGATTTAGCATGTTTTAACATGATTAAGCATGAATTAGCATGTTTAATGGCATGAATTAACATGTTTTAACATGTTTTAACATGAATTAGCATGCTAACTGGCATGAATTAGCATGTTTTAACATGTTTTAGCATGAATTAACATGTTTTAGCATGAATTAACATGCATTAACATGTTTTAGCATGAATTAGCATGTTTTAACATGTTTTTAGCATGAATTAACATGAATTAACATGTTTTAGCATGAATTAGCATGTTTTAACATGTTTTAGCATGTTTAATGGCATGAATTAGCATGTTTTAACATGTTTTAGCATGAATTAGCATGTTTACTGGCATGCATTAACATGTTTTAGCATGAATTAGCATTTTTAGCATGAATTAACATGTTTTAACATGAATTAGCATGTTTAGCATGATTTAGTATGTTTTAACATGATTAAGCATGAATTAGCATGTTTAATGGCATGAGTTAACATGTTTTAACATGTTTTAACATGAATTAGCATGTTAACTGGCATGAATTAACATGTTTTAACATGTTTTAGCATGAATTAACATGTTTTAACATGTTTTAGCATGAATTAGCATGTTTAGCATGATTTAGCATGTTTTAACATGATTAAGCATGAATTAGCATTGTTTAATGGCATGAATTAACATGTTTTAACATGAATTAGCATGCTAACTGGCATGAATTAGCATGTTTTAACATGTTTTAGCATGAATTTACATGTTTTAACATGTTTTAGCATGAATTAACATGCATTAACATGTTTTAGCATGAATTAGCATGTTTTAACATGTTTTTAGCATGAATTAACATGAATTAACATGTTTTAGCATGAATTAGCATGTTTTAACATGTTTTAGCATGTTTAATGGCATGAATTAACATGTTTAAGCATGTTTTAACATGAATTAACATGTTTACCGGCATGTTTTAACATGTTAGCAAAACATGTTACGATTAATTAACATGCTACTGGCATTATTTATCATATTGCAAGCATTATTTAACATTTTGCTAGCATTTCTTAGCATGCTTATTAGCATTTCTTAACATTCTGCTAGCATATCTTAACATGATATAGCATGTTTTCTCATGAATTAACATGTTAACATGAATTGACATGTTGTTAACATAATTTAACATGTTGTGAATACATGTCTTAGCATTAAATAGCATGTTTTAACATGAAATAGCATGGCTAGTAATTGTCAAATACTAACAATACTATTGTTTTATCATGAATTAACATGTTACTAGATGTTTGTCAGCATTTTTAAACACATTGGTATCATTATTTATCATGTTCCTAACATGCTTTAACATGATTTTACATATTTGATAGCATTATTTATCATGAATTAACATGTTACTAAAATGATTTGTGATGTTTGGTAGCATGTTTTAATGTTAACATGAATCAGCATGCTGTTAGCACGAATGAACATGTTACTAGCATGATTTGACAAGTTATTGTGTTAAAGTTCTGACCCGCTCAATGAAGCCGTACGGGACTTTTAAGATTTTTAAAATGAATTTTTATGAAAACCAAACTTTATGACATGAAAATTTGAGATACTAGTGAAATTTTATAATCCTCGATTTCTAGACCATATCTAAAATCACTAGCCTTGCTAATATAAAACTAAGTCCTTTCCGAAGCGTTCCTTACGTTGAAGCGATGGCCCGTCAAATGTCCAATATTTGTACACGCATTTGGCAAGTGGCTTGGCTTGGCAAGTGTTAATTTATGCCCTGCATGCATGTATCCGAGTGCACTACAGGAGTTAAAATGCAAAGATCAGAGCCGCCACCGGTCGTCAGGCTCACCATCTGGACCATAAGGACGTCTGACCTTTAAACAAAAGCCCTAGAGCTTCAGATGGTGAAGAGACACTGACCGACCTGAAGACTGAGAGTGCTCAAAGATCTGGGTTACTGACCCATCCGTAAATGCCAAACTCTTCCGTTAGATGCGGTTTAAGTAAAAATGTGTTGTCCTGATTCAGAATCTACGTTCAGATGAGTAGGACTGGGACGTTTACCATTTCACAGCAAAACCGCGGTCACGTGATGCCTACCGCGAGTCTGAGATCGTCACCGCCATCACCGCAAAAAATAAAAGGACCCACTTTATATTAGGTGGCCTTAACTACCATGTACTAACATTTTAATTAATCATTTGATACAATGCACTTATTGTGCACATACGTGTTTTTGCATTGTACTTACATTTAAAAAAATACCTGCATGTAATTACGTCTGTAATTAATTTCTTTAGTTACATTTGTAATTACACAGTTGCCACTTCCCTTACACCTAACCCTACCCTTAAACTTACCCACACCACCACACCTGTCCCTAACTCTACCCGTGTCCAACCTTAATATCAGCAAAGGTGTTTTGCAATACAATTTGAACACAGTAAGTACATTGTACTTATTTTTTGATGTAAGTACATACTTGAGGCCACCTAATATAAAGTGGGGCCAAATAAAAATAAATAAAAATAAAATAAGTTTACATTCCAGCCTTCATATTTTTTGCTAGAAAAACTAGCATGTTCACTTTATCGTGATTTTTTGTATTTTTTTGTATAAAAAGATATAATTTACTATAGTAGGCTATACTCCGTATTTTATCTCTTTACATAAATATATTTTCTACTTATAAACTACATTTTGTTATTTTACTAATCCGAATAAGGACTCATCCGCGCTAGTTTGCATGTGAGGGGAAAAATTAGCTTGCTTCCGCTTAGGAGGAGTTGTGCACTATTTATTTTAATATCTCCTTTCATACCATTTTCTACTTAAAACTATAATTTCGAACTATAATATTGACCCAGTGTTTTTTAATGTGAACGTGGTTTTATGAGATTTTTACCACAGGGGTGAAGCACAAAGCTTTTACAAGGGAAATTAATTTGCAGATGTTACATCGCAGCCATGAACACAGGCTCTGGACTCATGCCGAATGAGAGAGGGAGGCGGAGCCTAATTTAAGATTAGCCAGTTTTTTAATTCTGTTTTGCAATCTGGTCATCCGATATTTCGTTTTCCGTGAATTTTAACAATAGGGCTAACGTTAGTCCATTTTATCCCACGGGACATCTCGTTTGTTTTCCCAAATCTTCACTTGCGGCGCACTCATTTTTGCAGGGAATTATAAACGTTTCTTCCTTTCGTTTGCTTAAGTCCCGTTCACATCTTTTACTGTGGTAAAGTAGAAAAACACTGCAGGACGAAATATTATTTAACACAGTTTGTGCTTGTTATTAGAATTGAGGCGCGTCAAGTTTATTTGAATAGCGCCGTTCACACGCCCAGCGGTTTTACTTTCGTTTTCTCCAGCAGTGAATAATCAAACATAGCCTAAATGTCTCGACCCTGTGGAAGATAAAATTCGCTCTTCAGACGTTTTACAACAAGTGTGGCTTTGCAGCATCAGGAGAAAACATGAAGACGAAGACGAGACGGTGTGTATCCAGCTTGTGTCCCACATCTTAAAGGCTATAAAACAAATATTTTTTAAACAAATATTTAATTTTCTTATATTCTTAAGATTACCATTATTTACTTATAATCATTTAAATGTTTTACAGGCTGTATGTGTTGTTTCACTGACGGAAAATAAGCACGCATGCTTATGAAATGGATGTTTGAGCGTTTATTATTGTAAAATGTAGGCTATATATCTGGAATATAGTACAGTATTTAAAACAGCATATATGCATTAGTTATACTCTCAATTTAATTTACAGAGCAAACTATAGAAAAAGATTAATGCGTGTGGCACTCACAACAAAACGCGCAAGAGGGGGCGCCACGCCTGTTCCACGTCTTTTTTTTTCTTCTTTTTCTTTTTTATATCACGGGTTTAAAAGCGGTTTACCGCTGAACCGCGGGAATTTCTTGCTTTAAAAAAAAAATCCATACCGTCCCAGGCCTACAGATGAGAGGTTGTCAGTGTCATTAATGTTATTTTCATAGCTTGTTATGAAATAAAAAAGTCTCTCTTCTCAGAAAAATGTACTTTCCTGTGCTTGCAGCGCACAAATGCGCACTATATATAAAGAGCAAACTATGAGCAAGTTCCGTTATAAAATTACCAAAAAGTTAGCCCGGATGCCAGCTGAACACCTGCCCAGAAATTCTTTAGGTCGGGTAGTTCGGTCTGGCATCGCTCCATAGAGGAGTAATTATCTCCGAACAGAAACTGTTCAGACCTATGAAATCATCAGGGCGGGCTTTAGCTGATGACGGACAGATGATCAACAGAAACTGACCAATGAGATCATCAGGGCGGGCTATAGCCGATGACGGACAGATGATCGACAGAAACTGACCAATGAGATCATCAGGGCGGGCTTTAGCCGATGACGGACAGATGATCAACAGAAACTGACCAATGAGATCATCAGGGCGGGCTATAGCCGATGACGGACAGATGATCGACAGAAACTGACCAATGAGATCATCAGGGCGGGCTTTAGCCGATGACGGACAGATGATCAACAGAAACTGACCAATGAGATCATCAGGGCGGGCTTTAGCCGATGACGGACAGATGATCAACAGAAACTGACCAATGAGATCATCAGGGCGGGCTATAGCCGATGACGGACAGATGATCGACAGAAACTGACCAATGAGATCATCAGGGCGGGCTTTAGCCGATGACGGACAGATGATCAACAGAAACTGACCAATGAGATCATCAGGGCGGGCTTTAGCCGATGACGGACAGATGATCAACAGAAACGGACCAATGAGATCATCAGGACTGGCTTTAGCTGATGACGGACAGATGATCAACAGAAACTGACCAATGAGATCATCAGGGCGGGCTTTAGCCGATGACGGACAGATGATCAACAGAAACTGACCAATGAGATCATCAGGGCAGGCTTTAGACGATGACGGACAGATGATCAACAGAAACTGACCAATGAGATCATCAGGGCGGGCTTTAGCTGATGACGGACAGATGATCAACAGAAACTGACCAATGAGATCATCAGGGCGGGCTTTAGCCGATGACAGACAGATGATCAACAGAAACTGACCAATGAGATCATCAGGACTGGCTTTAGCTGATGACGGACAGATGATCGACAGAAACTGACCAATGAGATCATCAGGGCGGGCTTTAGCCGATGACGGACAGATGATCAACAGAAACTGACCAATGAGATCATCAGGGCGGGCTTTAGCCGATGACGGACAGATGATCAACAGAAACTGACCAATGAGATCATCAGGGCGGGCTTTAGCCGATGACGGACAGATGATCAACAGAAACTGACCAATGAGATCATCAGGGCGGGCTTTAGCCGATGACGGACAGATGATCAACAGAAACTGACCAATGAGATCATCAGGGCGGGCTTTAGCCGATGACGGACAGATGATCAACAGAAACTGACCAATGAGATCATCAGGGCGGGCTTTAGCCGATGACGGACAGATGATCAACAGAAACTGACCAATGAGATCATCAGGGCGGGCTTTAGCCGATGACGGACAGATGATCAACAGAAACGGACCAATGAGATCATCAGGGCGGGCTTTAGCCGATGACGGACAGATGATCAACAGAAACGGACCAATGAGATCATCAGGGCGGGCTTTAGCCGATGACGGACAGATGATCAACAGAAACGGACCAATGAGATCATCAGGGCGGGCTTTAGCCGATGACGGACAGATGATCAACAGAAACTGACCAATGAGATCATCAGGGCGGGCTTTAGCCGATGACGGACAGATGATCAACAGAAACTGACCAATGAGATCATCAGGGCGGGCTTTAGCCGATGACGGACAGATGATCAACAGAAACGGACCAATGAGATCATCAGGGCGGGCTTTAGCCGATGACGGACAGATGATCAACAGTACCGTAATCATCTCGTCATCAAAGGGGCTTGGGTTATATTTACTCGAATCCTAAACGGAGAGCTTGTTTGTATCTGCATCACCTTCACTATTTCTCTCAGAAATGATGATCATGTTTTATTTTTTTACAACACCGGCCAAGATCGTTTATTCCAGCGTGCGTGCAGACAGGGTTGCCAAGTTTTTACAAAAAAGTTTTTACTAGCCCTAAACAATAGCTTTTCGGGGGTTCTCCGGGGGAAAAGGGTGTTTGGGGGTAAATGTGTGTTATTTTGGCAAGGTTTCTGCTAAAATTCGCACTTATGGGTCTATATATCACATAATAGTCGCTTCAACCCGCGGGGAAAAATGAGGACTTGGCAACGCAGTGCAGTTGAGCTCTGTTGACATTTGACAATGCGTCGCTTCATTGCTCTGATTGGTTGTAGGTCTGTCCAATCGAGGTCTTTCCTGGTTGGGTTGAAACGCCCCATAATCACAGCCCAATGGAGCATCAGACTCATATTCTGACTAGAGCTGAGGATTACCACGTCAGGCAACCAAAAAGTACCAATAAATGATACAACTGCTGCTTCGTTTGGGACTGCTGCAGAAGAGTCTTGGTCAGCACTGGTCAGAGCATTGGTCAGCCCTGTTGACCTGCAGCGTCCCTCAAGGCTCTGTTCTAGGACCGACTTTTAGTTACATATCTTACTTTTAGGGTGGATGTTTCATAAAGATGAGATTTATTTTAACGCTGATGAAAATGCCTTGGGCTCAACCATCAACACTGATAGATAGAATGAACGAATGATAGAATGAACAAACAATGGAATGAACGACAGCTAGAACAATGGATGGATGGATCTGATAGATAGATAGAGAGAGAGAGAGAGAGAGAGAGAGAGAGAGAGAGAGAGAGAGAGAGAGAGAGAGAGAGAGAGAGAGAGAGAGAGGATGGATGGACGGACGGACGGACGGACGGACGGACGGACGGACGGACAGACAGACAGACAGACAGACAGATAGACAGATAGATAGATAGATAGATAGATAGATAGATAGAACGGATATATATATATCTCCATTAATTCTCCAAACTGCTTGTCCTTTGTGTTTATGCTGTGGTCAGTAAGAATCAACTGTCCTGAGTCAGCGCAATAAAGAGAGCACGTCCAGGGGTTCAGAGGTCATTGACAGGCTAAGCAAGAGAAGGATTAACAGAGGAGAGTCCCGGTCATCTCATGACCCATCTGACCTTTACCTCGACTGGAGCTCGATCGGACAGCTTCCTCTATTACGGAGCGAAGGCACGCTATCACGAGCAAACGCTGAACGAAACTCTGCATGTGAGACACTGGTGCTGAACTGACCACTACAGGACAACAGGCCAGTGCTCTGAGTGTGTGTGTGTGTGTGTTTGTGTTTGTGTTTGTGTGTGTGTGTGCGCGTGTGTGTCTGTGTGTGTGTGTGTGTGTTTGTGTTTGTGTTTGTGTTTCTGTGTGTGTGTCTGTGTGTGTGTGTGTGTGTGTGTGTTTGTGTTTCTGTGTGTGTGTGTGTGTGTGTGTGTGTGTGTGTGTGTGTGTGTGTTTGTGTTTCTGTGTGTGTGTGTGTGTGTGTGTGTGTGTTTGTGTTTCTGTGTGTGTGTGTGTGTGTGTGTGTGTGTTTGTGTTTCTGTGTGTGTGTGTGTGTGTGTGTGTGTGTGTGTGTGTTTGTGTTTCTGTGTGTGTGTGTGTGTGTGTGTGTGTGTGTGTGTGTGTGTGTGTGTGTGTGTGTGTGTGTGTGTGTGTGTGTTCGGCGTGTTCTGGTACTTACGTCATTGTTTTGTCCAGTTTTGGCGAGCATTTCCTGCAGTGCGCGCACAGAGAGCGACTGCTCCAGCACGAAGCTACAGATGCACAGGTCCGGAGGAACATACTGAAACACACACACACACACACACACACACACACCATCATCATCATTGTCATCACGACACTAGAATGTGAAGCTCGTCAGGACAAACTTTTATGTTGTCTTGTCTGAAAGTTTCATAAGCAAATGTTGTTATCATATTGCTGGCATGGCATGTGTCTGCCAAAAGATTCACTGGTTGTTTATATCCATAATTAATTGATATCTGATTCCCTTAAAATAAACAACAGGAATCCAGGAAACTTCACCTGCACGTATTTATTTCAGTCACACTGATTTACATTTTTGTTAAAAAGTTACTAAATCGTTTCGGATCGCATCGTTCTAAATTTACCAATATCGTCCTTGAATTGTATCGACAACCTCAAATTGTGATACGGATCAAATCGTTGTTAAAAAGAATTGTTACACCCCTAATATATATATATATATATATACTTTTCCAGTAACCATCTTACTTTCTTGATTTTTAATTTTTGACTTACAAAGAGAAAGAAAACGCGTCATCCTCAATAAACCCGTCTCTTGCCTGATACCCAGAACTCTCGAATATTCTGCTCTAATCTGACCTCTGAGCTGTGCGGTGTCCAGAATAATAATCCTCCACTGTGTGTTAATAGGCCAGAGGAGAACTGAGTCTGGTTTCTCTAAGGTTTATTTTTCTCCATCATGCCCTGATGGAGTTTCGGTTCCTTTGGTCGCCTTTGGCTTGGTTTGCTCAGTTGGGGACACTAACATTATGATCAGAGTTATTCAACTAAATATACAAATAACATTCATTAATGAGGTCTTATTTAATTCTATAAACTATAATACTGATCTGCCAACATTGTCTCTCTCTGATAAATTAAAATAAGCTGATAACATCACTGTTTACTCCAGAACGACTGTACAGCCAAATCTAATTCTGCTGCAGTATTGTCCTGTTTAACACTGAAGCTGCTCTGACACAATCGGCGCTGGAGAAGAGCGATAGAAATAAAGATGATTGATTGATTGATTGATTGATGATTGAAAACCTTCCCAAACCCACTGAAGTGGAGCTGCGCCCCATCGCGGACGGCTCGACCTGTTCTCCAAATGTTCAGATCATCATTTTCAGGTCAATTCCAGAGTTCATTGAGCAAAGGGAAG
>NC_090181.1:1315416-1317916 GCF_024679245.1 Pseudorasbora parva
TTATCGGTTGATAAATGTACATTTTTAATATTATCGGTTGACATATGTACATTTTAATGTTATCGGCTATATATGTTCATTTTTAATGTTAACAGTATCGGCCGATATATGTTCATTTTTAATGTTATCGGCTGATATATGTACATTTTTAATGTTATCGGCTGATATATGTTCATTTTTAATGTTAACAGTATCGGCCGATATATGTTCATTTTTAATGTTATCGGCTGATATATGTTCATTTTTAATGTTATCAGCTGATATATGTTCATTTTTAATGTTAACAGTATCGGCCGTTATATGTTCATTTTTAATGTTATCGGCTGATATATGTTCATTTTTAATGTTATCTGCTGATATATGTTCATTTTTAATGTTAACAGTATCGGCCGATATATGTACATTTTTAATATCGGTTGATATATGTACATTTTAATGTTATCGGCTATATATGTTCATTTTTAATGTTAACAGTATTGGCCAATATATGTACATTTTTAATATTGGCTGATATATCGGCCGATAACATAAAAAAATTAACATATATAAGCCACTCACTCAGCCGATATATCAGCCAATAATATTAAAAATGTACATATATCGGCTGATACTGTTAACATTAAAAATGAACATATATAGCAGATAACATTTTTATGTTATCGGCTATATGTTATTTTTTACATCATAATTGTGTGTTTTGGGACATGGCTTTTAATAGTGAGACTTTTGTTTTTTTGACTCTCAAAAATTATATACAAATTTGGATTTAGATTTATCGGCATATATACTATATATATATAAATAATACAGCCAAAATGTTCATATTGGTGCATCCCTGAATTAAAATGTAATATAGTGCATATCAAAAAGCTCCTCTCTAGAGTTGTTTTTCTGGGTAACTATCGAGTTTATGATCACTGAATGCTTTAATGTGATGTTATGTGACAATAAGCTCTTTTATTGACGTCTTTGAAACACGGATTGATGGATCACATGATTGATTTCAGTTTTCAACAGTCCTTCTGATGTTCATTCATGTTGATTTCCTGCTTTGACTACTAGTGAAGAGGAAGAGATGATCGGCTCATTAAAAAGACACACACACACATTTATTATGATAAAACTAACAGAACTGACTTTATGAAACAAGCTTATTGTGATTATTGGATGGCGAGCAACCTACACAATGAAAACAGAAAACCACAAAGATCGATGTGGGTTCATCGCTGCAGATTAATCGATGCTGTCAATCCAGCCCTAATAAACCCAATGAGAGCAGAGCAGGTTTATAGAGAAGAGCGTCTCTGAAACCCTTACGTTTGCATTTCTCTGGGCCTGTAAACGGACACGCTTTCATTAAAACACACTGCTGAGCACACACACCTCTCACACACCGGCTGGGGTTTAACAGAACCTGCTCTGTGTGTGTATGGGCAGAAACCGCTGCACTTTACACCGGCCAGAGGAAGAGAGGACAAGATCTGAGGATCTGAAGATGTGTTGTGAACACACACACACACACACACACACACACACACAAACCGCTGGTGTTTGTCAGACGCAGGTAGAGCCAAAGAATCCTGCGCAGACGGTCTGTGTGTGTGTGTGGGCATGTTTTTGTGACATATGAGGACACAAATGTGTATAATGCCATGGGTATGACACAGGTATTACAGGAGAGGGTGAAATATGAGGACATTACCGTGTGTGTGTGTGTGTGTGTGTGTGTGTGTGTGTGTGTGTGTGTGTGTGACTGTCACAACATGATTGGCAGATTATTTAGCCTACTTTAAGCTAAAACTATTAATTTTGAGTTATTTTTTCCCAAAATAAGACAAATTATTGTCACTCACACATACTTGTCTAGTAAATGTTTCTTAATGTAAGAATTTTTAGATATTTAGACGAGAAACAAGACAAAAATACTGAGTAAGAAAAGCATTTTTTGCAGTGAAGGGACTAGATTTTTCACAAAAGATATTACACCTGTGGCATGTTGTAGCTATAGTTTCAAACGGTGTTATTTTTCATAACAAATGCTAAAAATAATAACAGCAAAAAAACGTAACATTGTCCTGTGTGGTAAAGAGCTGTCAATGGTCTTGATTTGTAAATAAACCCTTACTGTAACATGCTATAGTTAAACAATTACAGGAACTTTATGTTAGTTTCAAGGCTGAGTACAAGTTAGAAAGAGTTTTAAAAAATGGCCCTTCTTAAATTATTGACTAAACACCCCCCCCCCCCCCCCCTTCAAAAAAACCAAGCCCCGCCTCTTTACATCAAAGCCCCGCCCCCTTTGGTGAGTACCGCCACTTTATTTTTTTCCACTTCAAGCCCTGTTAAGAACAGTAATGTGCAATAGCTCATTTTTCTGCCGAATTGTGTTTAAGCTGTCTACTACAGACGAGTGCAGTTTGTCTCTGCTTTCGCTTCATTTGCCATTTCTCATATGAAACAGGAATGGGCACCAGTGCGACCTCATGTAGGCGCTCCAGCA
>NC_090181.1:1322916-1370416 GCF_024679245.1 Pseudorasbora parva
CGTTGTGTAATTAATTACAAAAAATATATATATTTCATTATAAGTGTGTGAGTGTGTGTGTGTGCGTGTGTGCGTGTGTGTGTGTGTGTGTGTGTGTGTGTGTGTGTGTGTGTGTGTGTGTGTGTGTGTGTGTGTGTGTGTGTGTGTGTGTGTGTGTGTAGGCGTTTCATGCGGTCATGTCAGCGTTGAGTGGAGCTGCTTTACAATAGAGGAGCACATTTCTTCATTTAGCGGATCAATAGTTCATTACAGCAGACGTTCACACACCATCTACAGTGTGTGTGTGTGTGTGTGTGTGTGTGTGTGTGTGTGTGTGTGTGTGTGTGTGTGTGTGTGTGTGTGTGTGTGTGTGTGTGTGTGTGTGTGTGTGTGTGTGTGTGTGTGTTCATCCATCAGTCTGAACGAACACTGACAGATGTGAAACGCTTTCAGGTTAGATGACAGTGATATTTCACCATCAGGATCTACTGAATGTGTGATTATGAAGGATTATATCCATAACTACATCTTTAAAAAATCTAAACAATCAAACTACAAAAACTATTTAATAAAAGATTTATTATAACAGAAAACTGATTATTATTAGTAATGAATATCAACGCCACAGAATTTACACAACAACAGCACAAATAAAAATTAAAGCTGCAAGCAGCATTTAGCGGGGTTCAAGCCTTTAAGGCCTTTTAAGCACATAGGCATTAAAGACATTAAGTTTTATTTAGCAAGATTTTAAACACTAAAATAATAGATGGAAAAGTCCATTTACAGCCAAAATAGGCAATTTACCATAGGAAATGCATGGTTTTTAAAGCTTTTTAACAGTTATAGCGCCACATATAGTCCGATCTTTGTAAAACTTTGCATGCTTCATCAGCATGGTATGCCACATATACCCAACAATTTTCGTGAAGTTTTGAGTTTTCCCTTAGGATTTATAGGCTTTTGAGTGTATTTTGCCACGCCTCTTTTCTAACTGGCCCTGTTATAGCCATCCAAATGCAAAAGTTCAACTTTTTTTCAATGAATATTTATCTAGACAGTCTAGAGAATTGACCTAGACTGGTTTGGTTCCGGTCGGGCAAAAAACCAGGGACTAGTTCGCAAAAGTAGGTTTTTAACATAATTGCAAATATTTAATTAATGATTTGATTGACAGCAATGGTTCTAGAGGCAAAGTTGTTCAGCATGAGGATATCTATCAAATGATATGCATATTTTGCCAATGTGTGCAACACCACGTGATTACAGCACCATAAAACTCGTTTGCGCCAACTAGTGGCCGATTTCTTTCAAAATTCTTACAGTCCTCTAGGACCATGAGTCAAACATGCCCACTGAGTTTCGTTCCGATCGACCTCCATTAACCCCGTCTAATAGGTGCTCAAACTTCATTGGCCGATGGCGGCCATGTTTTTTGAGACACTCCAATGTCCTCATATACATACATGGGGCCTTGGGCCAAGACACTGCATACCAATTTTCAGGTCAATCGGACTAGCGGTCGTGTGGTTATAGCTATTTTCATGTTTTTTTCACATTATAGCGCCACCAAGTGGTCAATCGTCGCGATTTTTTTATCGTGACCTCAAATTGAGCCCATACACACATGTACCAAGTTTGGTGAAGATATCTCATTTCATTTTTGAGTTATAGTCTTTTTAGTAAAATAGGCTCCGCCCTGAGCGTCCATTTTGATCCCCTTATCTTCCGTGAATCGAAATTTCAACTTTTTCTCAATGAATATTGATATTCAGACTACAGACAACATTTTGGCACTGGTTTGGTTCCGATCGGTCAAAAAACCAGGGACTAGTTCGTAAAAGTAGGTTTTCAACAAAATTCAAAATGGCGGAAAAATTTTAATGACGGAAATGAAATCGGAGATATACGTTTTGTTCGTCATGGTCTCAGCTTTCCAATGATATAAGACACTTGACCCTTAGGAGCAACGGTTTAGGAGTTATGAGCCCTTTCGCGCTTTTGGTTGCTGTAGCGCCACCTATGGGCCAATCTGGCTCATAATTTGATAACCTCTCCTCGATTTTTGTACTACCTATTGACAAAGTTTCAAGTTTCCAGCCCTTACGGTTTGGTCTGCACGATGCGTTTTTCGGCTGAATAATAATAATAATAATAATAATAATAATAATTAAAGCTGCAAGCAGCATTTAGCGGGGTTCAAGCCTTTAAGGCCTTTAAAGCACATAGGCATTAAAGACATTAAGTTTTATTTAGCAAGATTTTAAACACTGAAATAATAGAAGGAAAAGTCCATTCACAGCCAATATAGGCAATTTACCATAGGGAATGCATGGTTTTTAAAGCTTTTTAACAGTTATAGCGCCACCTATAGTCCGATCTCTTTAAAACTTTGCATGCTTCATCAGCATATACCCAACAATTTTCGTGAATTTTTGAGCTTCCCTTTTTGGTTAGCGCCAACTAGTGGCCGATTTCTTTCAAAATTCTTACAGACCTCTAGGACCATGAGTCAAACATGCCTACCGAGTTTCGTTCCGATCGACCTCTGTTAACCCCATCTAATAGGTGCTCAAAATTAATTGGCTGATGGCGGCCATGTTTTTTGAGATACACCAATGTCCTCATAGACTTATATAGTAACTTGGGCCAAGACACTGCATACCAATTTTCAGGTCAATCGGACTAGCGGTCGTAGTTTTTTTCACATTATAGCGCCACCAACTGGTCAAACGTCGCGATTTTTTTATCGAGACCAAAAAATGAGCCCATACACATGTGTACCAAGTTTGGTGAAGATATCTCATTTCCTTCTTAAGTTATAGCCTTTTTAGTAAAATAGGCTCCGCCCACAACATTCTTTTTCCACCCCTTAGCAACCGTAAATCGAAATTTCTACTTTTCTCAATGAATATTGATATTCAGACTACAGAGAACATTTTGGCACTGGTTTGGTTCCGATTGGGCAAAAAAACAGGGACTAGTTCGCAAAAGTAGGTATTTAAAGCATTTGACGCCTTTTGCATGAAAGGTTTTTACCATGGATTTACCACGTTCTAGCATGGTTTACCATGATTTACCACGTTCTAGAATGATGTACCATGATTCTATTGTGATTTACCATAGTTTACCATGATTTACCATGATTTTATTGTGATTTACCATAGTTTACCATGGTGTATTATGATTTACCATGATTCTAGCATATTTTACCATGATTTACCATGTTCTAGCATGGTTTACCGTGATTTACCATAGTTTACCATGATTTACCACGTTGTATTATGATTTACCATGATTCTAGCATATATTACCATGATTTACCATGTTTTATTATGATTTACCATGATTCTAGCATATATTACCATGATTTACCACATTCTAGAATGATTTACCATGATTCTATTGTGATTTACCATAGTTTACCATGATTTACCACGTTGTATTATGATTTACCATGATTCTAGCATATATTACTATGATTTACCACGTTCTAGTATGATTTACCATGATTCTAGCATATATTACCATGATTTACCACGTTCTAGTATGATTTACCATGATTCTAGCATATATTACTATGATTTACCACGTTCTAGTATGATTTACCATCATTCTAGCATATATTACCATGATTTACCACGTTCTAGTATGATTTACCATGATTCTAGCATATATTACTATGATTTACCATGTTCTAGTATGATTTACCATGATTCTAGCATGGTTTACCATAGTTTAACATGATTTACCATGTTCTGGCATGGTTTACCATGATTTACCACGTTCTAGTATGATTTACTATGATTCTATAGTGATTTACCACGTTCTAGTATGAACAAATTAATTGGTCAACATTGTCAAAATGTCATTTGCAATGTAGTTATAATGATTTTCTAAACTGGCTTACTGACCAGAATGAACCAATGAGTGGTCTTCTGCTGCCCTCTGGTGGCCGTTTATTATAGCAATTTTTGGGAACACACCATTTAAAGCAATGGTACCTCATCACATTTCTCCCTTTTATAGAGGCATATATTGCCCGATCTCCATGAAATTTTTCATGCTTCTTTAGAGTAATATTCTGCACGTGCCCACCTATTTTTGTGAAGTTTGTAGTTTTCATTCAGGATTAATAGGTTTTTGAGCATGCTTTGCCAGACCCCCTCTTTTTAAATGACCCTGTTATAGTCATCCAAATTCAAAAGTTCAACTTTTTTTCAATGAATATTTATCTAGAGAGTCTAGAGAATTGTCCTAGACTGGTTTGGTTCCGATCGGGGAAAAAACCAGGGACTAGTTTGCAAAAGTATGTTATTAACATAGTTGCAAATATTTAATTAATGATATGATTGACAGCAATAGTTCTAGAGGCAAAGTTGTTCAACATGAGGAGATCTATCAGGTGATATGCATATTTTGTGGATGGGTGCCACACCACGTGATTACAGAGCCATAAAACTCGTTAGCGCCAACTAGTGGCCGATTTCTTTCAAAATTCTTACAGACCTCTAAGGCCATGAGTCAAAAATGCCAATCAAGTTTTGTTCCGATCAGCCTTCGTTACCCTTGTCTTATAGGTGCTCAAATTTCATTGGCTGATAGCGGCCATATTTTTTGAGATACGCCAATGTCCTCATAGATATACATGGTACCTTGGGCCAAGACACTGCATACCAATTTTCAGGTCAATCGGACTAGCGGTCGTGTGGTTATAGCTATTTTCATGTTTTTTTCACATTATAGCGCCACCAAGTGGTCAATCGTCGCGATTTTTTTATCGAGACCAGAAAATGAGCCCATACACATGTGTACCAAGTTTGGTGAAGATATCTCATTTCATTTTTGAGTTATAGTCTTTTTAGTAAAATAGGCTCCGCCCTGAGCGTCCATTTTGATCCCCTTATCTTCCGTGAATCGAAATTTCAACTTTTTCTCAATGAATGTTCATATTCAGACTACAGAAAACATTTTGGCACTGGTTTGGTTCCGATCGGTCAAAAAACCAGGGACTAGTTCGTAAAAGTAGGTTTTCAACAAAATTCAAAATGGCGGAAAATTTTTAATGACGGAAATGAAATCGGAGATATACGTTTTGTTCGCCAAGGGCTCAGCTTTCCAATGATATAAGAAACTTGAGTGTGGACCAAACGGTTTAGGAGTTATGAGCCATTTTGCGCAATTGATTGCTATAGCGCCACCTATAGGCCAATCTGGCTCATAATTTGATAACCTCTCCTCGATTTTTGTACTACCTATTGGCCAAGTTTCAAGTCTCTAGCCCTTACAGTTTGGTCTGCACGATGCGTTTTTCGGCTGAATAATAATAATAATAATAATAATTAAAGCTGCAAGCAGCATTTAGCGGGGTTCAAGCCTTTAAGGCCTTTTAAGCACATAGGCATTAAAGACATTAAGTTTTATTTAGCAAGATTTTAAACACTAAAATAATAGATGGAAAAGTCCATTTACAGCCAATATGGGCAATTTACCATAGGAAATGCATGGTTTTTAAAGCTTTTTAACACATATAGCGCCACCTATACTCTGATCTTTGTAAAACGTTGCATGCTTCATCAGCATGGTATGCCACATATACCCAACAATTTTCGTGAAGTTTTGAGTTTTCCCTTAGGATTTATAGGCTTTTGAGTATATTTTGCCACGCTTCTTTTCTAATTGGCCCTGTTATAGCCATCCAAATGCAAAAGTTCAACTTTTTTTCAATGAATATTTATCTAGAGAGTCTATAGAATTGTCCTAGACTGGTTTTGTTCCGGTCGGGCAAAAAACCAGGGACTAGTTCGCAAAAGTAGGTTTTTAACATAATTGCAAATATTTAATTAATGATTTGATTGACAGCAATGGTTCTAGAGGCAAAGTTGTTCAGCATGAGGAGATCTATCAAATGATATGCATATTTTGCCGATGTGTGCAACACCACGTGATTACAGAGCCATAAAACTCGTTAGCGCCAACTAGTGGCCGATTTCTTTCAAAATTCTTACAAACCTCTAGGACCATGAGTCAAACATGCCCACCGAGTTTCGTTCCGATCGGCCTCCGATAACCTTGTCTAATAGGTGCTCAAACTTCATTGGCCGATGGCGGCCATGTTTTTTGAGATACGCCAATATCCTCAGGGACATACATGCTACCTTGGGCCAAGACACTGCATACCAATTTTCAGGTAAATCGGAGTAGCAGTCGCATGGTTATAGCTATTTGCAGGTTTTTTTCACATTATAGCACCACCAAGTGGCCAATCGTCGCGATTTTTTTATCGTGACCTCAAATTGAGCCCATACACATATGTACCAAGTTTGGTGAAGATATCTCATTTAATTATTGAGTTATAGTCTTTTTTAGTAAAATAGGCTCCGCCCTGAGCGTCGATTTTGAATCCCCTTATCTTCCGTGAATCGAAATTTTAACTTTTTTTCAATGAATATTGATATTCAGACTACAGAAAACATTTTGGCACTGGTTTGGTTCCGATCGGTCAAAAAACCAGGGACTAGTTCGCAAAAGTAGTTTTTCAACAAAATTCAAAATGGCGGAAAATTTTTCCAGACGGAAATAAAATCGGAGATATACGTTTTGTTCGCCATGGTCTCAGCTTTCCAATGATATAAGGCACTTGAGTGTGGACTAAACGGTTTAGGAGTTATGAGCCATTTCGCGCTTTTGGTTGCTGTAGCGCCACCTATTGGCCAATCGGGGTCATACCTTCTGAGGGTCTTCCCAGAGTGAGGACTACCATCTGACAAAGTTTCAACGCTCCAGCCCTTACGGTTTTGGCTGCACGATGCGTTTTACCGGAGAATAATAATAATAAAAACCAATACAATTACAATAGGGTTTCAGCACTTCGTGCTTGAACCCCTAATAATAAAAATCAGTACAAATACAATAGGTGTTCAGCACTTCGTGCTTGAACCCCTAATAATAATAACAAGCAGCATTTAGCGGGGTTCAAGCCTTTAAGGCCTTTTAAGCACATAGGCATTAAAGTCATTAAGTTTTATTTAGCAAGATTTTAAACACTAAAATATTAGATGGAAAAGTCCATTTACAGTCAATATAGGCAATTTAACATAGGAAATGCATGGTTCTTATAGCTTTTTAACAGTTATAGCGCCACCTATAGTCCAATCTCTTTAAAACTTTGCATGCTTCATCAGCATGTTATGCCACATATACCCAACAATTTTCGTGAATTTTTGAGCTTCCCTTTTGAGTTAGCGCCAACTAGTGGCCGATTTCTTTCAAAATTCTTACTGACCTCTAGGGCCATGAGTCAAACATGCCCACCGAGTTTCGTTCCGATCGACCTCTGTTAACCCCATCTAATAGGTGCTCAAACTTCATTGGCCGATGGCGGCCATGTTTTTTTAGATACACCAATGTCCTCATAGACATACATGGTGCCTTGGACCAAGACACTGCCTACCAATTTTCAAGTCAATCGGACTAGTGGTCACGTGGTTATAGCCCTTTTCATGTTTTTTTAACATTATAGCGCCACCAAGTGGTCAATCGTCGCGATTTTTTAATCGAGACCAAAGAATCAGCCCATACACATGTGTACCAAGTTTGGTGAAGATATCTCATTTCCTTCTTGAGTTATAGCCTTTTTAGTAAAATAGGCTCCGCCCACAACATTCTTTTTCCACCCCTTAGCAACCGTGAATCGAAATTTCAACTTTTTCTCAATGAATATTGATATTCAGACTACAGAGAACATTTTGCCACTGGTTTGGTTTCGATCGGTCAAAAATCCAGGGACTAGTTCGCAAAAGTAGTTTTTCGACAAAATTCAAAATGGCGGAAAAATTTTTATGACGGAAATAAAATCTGAGATATTCGTTTTGTTCGCCAAGGACTCAGCTTTCCAATGATATAAGACACTTGATTGTGGACCAAAGGGTTTAGGAGTTATGACCCTTTTTGCGCATTTGGTTGCTGTAGCGCCACCTATTGGCCAATCGGGATCATACTTTCTGAGGTTCTCCCCAAATTGAGGACTACCATCTGACAAAGTTTCAAAGTTCCACGCTTTACGGTTTGGTCTGCACGATGCGTTTTAGCGGAGAATAATAATAATAATAATTAAAGCTGCAAGCAGCATTTAACGGGGTTCAAGCCTTTAAGGCCTTTTAAGCACATAGGCATTAAAGACATTAAGTTTTATTTAGCAAGATTTTAAACACTGAAATAATAGATGGAAAAGTCCATTTACAGCCAATATAGGCAATTTACCATAGGAAATGCATGGTTTTTAAAGCTTTTTAACAGTTATAGCGCCACCTCTACTCCGATCTCTTTAAAACATTGCATGCTTCATCAGCATGGTATGCCACATATACCCAACAATTTTCGTGAAGTTTTGAGTTTTACCTTAGGATTTATAGGCTTTTGAGTGTATTTTGCCACGCCTCTTTTTAAAATGGCCCTGGTATAGCCATCCAAATGTAAAAGTTCAACTTTTTTTCAAAGATTATTGATCTAGAGAGTCCAGAGAATTATCCTAGACTGGTTTGGTTCCGATCGGGCAAAAAACCAGGGACTAGTTCGCAAAAGTAGGTTTTCAACATAATTACGGAAATTGAATTAATGATTTGATTGACAGCAATGGTTCTAGAGGCAAAGTTGTTCATCATGAGGAGACCTATCATATGATATGCATATTTTGTGGATGTGTGCAACACCACGCGATTACAGAGCCATAAAACTCGTTAGCGCCAACTAGTGGCCGATTTCTTTCAAAATTCTTACAGACCTCTAGGACCATGAGTCAAACATGCCCACTGAGTTTCGTTCCGATCGGCCTCCGATAACCTTGTCTAATAGATGCTCAAATTCATTGGCCGATGGCGGCCATGTTTTTTGAGATACGCCAATGTTCTCATAGACATACATGGGGCCTTGGGCCAAGACACTGCATACCAATTTTCAGGTCAATCGGACTAGCAATCGCGTAGTTATAGCCATTTTCATGATTTTTTCACATTATAGCGCCACCAAGTGGCCAATCGTCGCGATTTTTTTATCGTGACCTCAAATTGAGCCCATACACATGTGTACCAAGTTTGGTGAAGATATCTAATTTCTTGCTGGAGTTATAGCCTCTTTAGTAAAATAGGCTCCGCCCTGAGCGTCCATTTTGATCCCCTTATCTTCCGTGAATCGAAATTTCAACTTTTTTTCAAAGATTATTGATATTCAGACTACAGACAACATTTTGGCACTGGTTTGGTTCCGATCGGTCAAAAACTCAGGGACTAGTTCGCAAAAGTAGGTTTTCGACAAAATTCAAAATGGCGGAAAAATTTTCATGACGGAAATGAAATCGGAGATATACATTTTGTTCGCCAAGGTCTCAGCTTTCCAATGATATAAGACACTTGAGTGTGGACCAAACGGTTTAGGAGTTATGAGCCCTTTCTCGCAATTGATTGCTATAGCGCCACCTATGGGCCAATCGGGCTCATAATTTGATAACCTTTCCTCGATTTTTGTACTACCTATTGGCCAAGTTTCATGTCTCTAGCCCTTACAGTTTGGTCTGCACGATGCGTTTTTCGGCTGAATAATAATAATAATAATAATAATTAAAGCTGCAAGCAGCATTTAGCGGGGTTCAAGCCTTTAAGGCCTTTAAAGCACATAGGCATTAAAGACATTAAGTTTTTTTTAGCAAGATTTTAAACACTGAAATAATAGATGGAAAAGTCCATTTACAGCCAATATAGGCAATTTACCATAGGAAATGCGTGGTTTTTAAAGCTTTTTTAACAGTTATAGCGCCACCTATAGTCCGATCTCTTTAAAACCTTGCATGCTTCATCAGCATGTTATGCCACATATACCCAAGAATTTTCGTGAATTTTTGAGCTTCCCTTTTGGGTTAGCGCCAACTAGTGGCTGATTTATTTCAAAATTCTTACAGACCTCTAGGACAATGAGTCAAACATGTCCACTGAGTTTCGTTCCGATCGACCTCCGTTAACCCCATCTAATAGGTGCTCAAAATTCATTGGCTGATGGCGGCCATGTTTTTTTAGATACACCAATGTCCTCATAGACTTATAAAGTACGTTGGGCCAAGACACTGCATACCAATTTTCAGGTCAATCGGACTAGCGGTCGTGTGGTTATAGCTATTTTCATGTTTTTTTTCACATTATAGCGCCACCAACTGGTTAAATGTCGCGATTTTTTTATCGAGACCAAAGAATGAGCCCATACACATGTGTTCCAAGTTTGTTGAAGATATCTCATTTCCTTCTTGAGTTATAGGCTTTTTAGTAAAATAGGCTCCACCCACAACAATCTTTTTCCACCCCTTAGCAACTGTAAATCGAAATTTCAACTTTTTCTCAATGAATATTGATATTCAGACTACAGAAAACATTTTGGCACTGGTTTGGTTCTGATTGGGGAAAAAACCAGGGACTAGTTCGCAAAAGTAGGTTTTTAACATAATTGCAAATATTGAATTAATGATTTGACTGACAGCAATGGCTCTAGAGGCAAAGTTGTTCAGCATGAGGAGATCTATTAAATGATATGCATATTTTGTGGATGGGTGCAACACCACGTGATTACAGAACCATAAAAGTCGTTAGCGCCAACTAGTGGCCGATTTCTTTCAAAATTCTTACAGACCTCTAGGGCCATGAGACAAACATGCCCATCAAGTTTTGTTCCGATCAGCCTCCATTAACCTTGTCTTATAGGTGCTCAAATTTCATTGGCCGATAGCGGCCATGTTTTTTGAGATACACCGATGTTCTCATAGACATACATGGGGCCTTGGACCAAGACAATGCTTGCCCATTTTCAGGTGAATCCGACTAGCAGTCGCGTGGTTATAGCTATTTTCATGTTTTTTTCACATTATAGCGCCACCAAGTGGCCAATAATCACGATTTTTTTTATCGTGACCTCAAATTGAGCCCATGCACATGTGTACCAAGTTTGGTGAAGATATCTCATTTCATTTTTGAGTTATAGTCTTTTTAGTAAAATAGGCTCCGCCCTGAGCGTCCATTTTGATCCCATTATCTTCCGTGAATCCAAATTTCAACTTTTTGTCAATGAATATTGATATTCAGACTACAGACAACATTTCTGCACAGGTTTGGTTCCAATTGGTCAAAAAACCAGGGACTAGTTCGCAAAAATAGGTTTTTGACAAAATTCAAAATGGCGGAAAATTTTTAATGACGGAAATGAAATCGGAGATATACGTTTTGTTCGTCATGGTCTCAGCTTTCCAATGATATAAGACACTTGACCCTTAGGAGCAAGGGTTTAGGAGTTATGAGCCCTTTCGCGCTTTTGGTTGCTATAGCGCCACCTATGGGCCAATCTGGCTCATAATTTGATAACCTCTCCTCGATTTTTGTACTACCTATTGGCCAAGTTTCAAGTCTCTAGCCCTTACAGTTTGGTCTGCACGATGCGTTTTTCGGCTGAATAATAATAATAATAATAATAATAATTAAAGCTGCAAGCAGCATTTGAGCGGGGTTCAAGCATTTAAGGGCTTTTGAGCACATAGGCATTAAAGACACTACGTTTTATTTAGCAAGATTTTAAACACTGAAATAATAGATGGAAAAGTCCATTCACAGCCAATATAGGCAATTTACCATAGGAAATGCATGGTTTTTAAAGCTTTTTAACAGTTATAGCGCCACCTATAGTCCGATCTCTTTAAAACTTTGCATGCTTCATCAGCATGTCATGCCACATATGCCCAACAATTTTCGTGAATTTTTGAGCTTCCCTTTTGGGTTAGCGCCAACTAGTGGCTGATTTCTTTCAAAATTCTTACAGACCTCTAGGACCATGAGTCAAACATGTCCACTGAGTTTCGTTCCGATCGACCTCCGTTAACCCCATCTAATAGGTGCTCAAAATTCATTGGCTGATGGCGGCCATGTTTTTTGAGATACACCAATGTCCTCATAGACTTATATAGTAACTTGGGCCAAGACACTGCATACCATTTTTCAGGTCAATCGGACTAGCGGTCGTTGTTTTTTTCACATTATAGCGCCACCAACTGGTCAAACGTCGCGATTTTTTTATCGAGACCAAAGAATGAGCCCATACACATGTGTACCAAGTTTGGTGAAGATATCTCATTTCCTTCTTGAGTTATAGCCTTTTTAGTAAAATAGGCTCCGCCCAAAACATTCTTTTTCCACCCCTTAGCAACCGTAAATCGAAATTTCAACTTTTTCTCAATGAATATTGATATTCAGACTACAGAGAACATTTTGGCACTGGTTTGGTTCCGATTGGGCAAAAAAACAGGGACTAGTTCGCAAAAGTAGGTATTTAACATAATTGCAAATATTGAATTAATGATTTGACTGACAGCAATGGTTCTAGAGGCAAAGTTGTTCAGTATGAGGAGATCTATCACATGATATGCATATTTTGTGGATGGGTGCCACACCACGTGATTACAGAGCCATACAAATCTTTAGCGCCAACTAGTGGCCGATTTCTTTAAAAATTCTTACAGACCTCTAGGGCCATGAGTCAAACATGCCCATCAAGTTTTGTTCCGATCAGCCTCCGTTAACCTTGTCTTATAGGTGCTCAAACTTCATTGGCCGATAGCGGCCATGTTTTTTGAGATACGCCAATGTTCTCATAGACATACATGGGGCCTTGGACCAAGACACTGCTTTCCCATTTTCAAGTCAATAAGACTAACGGTCAGGTGGTTATACCCCTTTTTATGTTTTTTTCATGTTATAGCGCCACCATGTGGCCAATCGTCGCGATCTTTTTAAAGTGACCAAGGACTGAGCTCATAAATATGTGTACCAAGTTTGGTAAAGATATCTCATTTCCTTCTTGAGTTAAAGCCTTATTAGTAAAATAGGCTCCGCCCTGAACGTCCATTTTGACGCCCTTTAGCAAACATGAATCGAAATTTCAACTTTTTTTCAATGAATATTGATATTCAGTCTCCAGAGAACATTTCTGCACTGGTTTGGTTCCGATTGGTCAAAAAACCAGGGACTAGTTCGCAAAAGTAGATTTTCGACAAAATTCAAAATGGCGGACAAATTTTCATGACGGAAATGAAATCGGAGATATACGTTTTGTTTGTCATGGTCTCAGCTTTCCAATGATATAAGACACTTGAGTGTGGACCAAACGGTTTAGGAGTTATGAGCCCTTTCGCGCTTTTGGTTGTTATAGCGCCACCTATGGGCCAATCTGGCTCATAATTTGATAACCTCTCCTCGATTTTTGGACTACCTGTTGACAAAGTTTGAAGTCTCTAGCATTTACGGTTTGGTCTGCACGATCGCTTTTACGGCAGAAGAATAATAATAATAATAATAATAATAATAATAATAATAATAATAATAAAAATCAATACAATTACAATAGGGTTTCAGCACTTCGTGCTTGAACCCCTAATAATAATAATAATAATAATAATAATAATAATAAAAATCAGCACAAATACAATAGGTGTTCAGCACTTCGTGCTTGAACCCCTAAAAATCAATACAATTACAATAGGTGTTCAGCACTTCGTGCTTGAACCCCTAATAATAAAAATCAATACAATTACAATAGGTGTTCAGCACTTCGTGCTTGAACCCCTAAAAATCAGCACAAATACAATAGGTGTTCAGCACTTCGTGCTTGAACCCCTAATAATAATAAAAATCAGCACAAATACAATAGGTGTTCAGCACTTCGTGCTTGAACCCCTAACTAGGACTAGTTTAGAGGCAAAGTTGTTCAGTATGACAATATCTATCATAATATATGCATATTATGTGGCTGTTTTAACCCCACCTGATTACAGAGATGGAAAATACCATTTACAGGCAATTCACCATAGGGAATACATGGTTTTCAAAGCTTTTTAACACTTATAGCGCCCCCTATACTCCGATCTCCATAAAACATTGCATGTGTCTTCAACATGTTATGCCACATATACCCAACAATTTTCGTGAAGTTTTGAGTTTCCTCTTAGGATTTATAGGCTTTTGAGTGTATTTTGCCACGCCTCTTTTCTAAATGGCTCTGTTATAGCCATCCAAATGCAAGAAATCAACTTTTTTTTGATAATTATTGATCTAGAGAGTCCAGAGAATTGTCCTAGACTGGTTTGGTTCTGATTGCGCAAAAAACCAGGGACTAGTTCGCAAAAGTAGGTTTTTAACATTATTGCAAATATTTATTTAACAATTTGATTGACTGAAATGGTTCTAGAGGCAAAGTTGTTCAACATGAGGAGATCTATCATATGATATGCATATTTTGCCGATGTGTGCAACACCACGTGATTGCAGAGCCATAAAACGTGTTAGCGCCAACTAGTGGCCGATTTCTTTCAAAATTCTTACAGACCTCTAGGACCATGAGTCAAACATGCCTACTGAGTTTCGTTCCGGTCGACCTCCGTTAACCCTGTCTAATAGGTGCTCAAATTTCATTGGCCGATGGCGGCCATGTTTTTTTAGATACGCCAATGTTCTCATAGACAGACATGGTACCTTGGGCCAAGACACTGCATACCAATTTTCAAGTCAATCGGACTAGCGGTCGCGTGGTTATAGCCCTTTTTGTGTTTTTTCCATGTTATAGCGCCACCAAGTGGCCAATCGTCGCGATTTTTTTATCGTGACCAAAGACTGAGCCCATTAACATGTGTACCAAGTTTGGTGAAGATATCTCATTTCTTGCTGGAGTTATAGCCTCTTTAGTAAAATAGGCTCCGCCTTAAATGTACATTTCCACGCCCCTTTTCGTTCATGAGTCAAAATTTCAACTTTGTTTTGATAATTATTGATACTCAGTCTAGAGAGAACATTTTGGCACTGGTTTGGTTCTGATATGTCAAAAAACCAGGGACTAGTTCGCAAAAGTAGGTTTTTGACAAAATTCAAAATGGCGGAAAAATTTGCATACCGGAAATGAAATCGGAGATATACGTTTTGTTCGCGAAGGTCTCAGCTTTCCAATGATATAAGACACTTGACCCTTAGGATGAACGGTTTAGGAGTTATGAGCCATTTCGCGTTTTTGGTTGCTGTAGCGCCACCTATTGGCCAATCTGGCTCATAATTTGATAACCTCTCCTCGATTTTTGGACTACCTATTGACAAAGTTTGAAGTCTCTAGCATTTACGGTTTGGTCTGCACGATGAGTTTTACGGCAGAATAATAATAATAATAATAATAATAATAATAATAATAATAAAAATCAGCACAAATACAATAGGTGTTCAGCACTTCGTGCTTGAACCCCTAATAATAAAAATCAGTACAAATACAATAGGTGTTCAGCACTTCGTGCTTGAACCCCTAAAAAAATCCTTACAATAACAATAGGTTTTCAAGCACTTCGTGCTTGAACCCCTAATAATTAAAGACACTAAGTTTTATTTAGCAAGGTTTTAAACACTAAAATAATAGATGGAAAAGTCCATTTACAGCCAATATAGGCAATTTACCATAGGAAATGCATGGTTTTTATAGCTTTTTCACAGTTATAGCGCCACCTATAGTCCGATCTCTTTAAAACATTGCATGCTTCATCACCATGTTATGCCACATATACCCAACGATTTTCGTGAAGTTTTGAGTTTCCCCTTAGGATTTATAGGCATTTGAGTGTATTTTGCCACGCCTCTTTTTTAAATGGCCCTGTTATAGCCATCCAAATGCAAAAGTTCAACTTTTTTTTGATAGTTATTGATCTAGAGAGTCCAGAGAACTGTCTTAGACTTGTTTGGTTCTGATCGGGCAAAAAACCAGGGTCAAGTTCACAAAAGTAGGTTTTTAACATAATTATGAATATTTAATTAACGATTTGATTGACAGCAATGGCCCTAGAGGCAAAGTTGTTCAACATGAGGAGATCTATCATATGATATGCATATTTTGCGGACGTATGCAACACCACGTGATTACAGAGCCATAAACATAATAGGTGCTCAAATTTCATTGGCCTATGGCGGCCATGTTTTTTGAGATACGCCAATGTCCTCATAGACAAACATGGTACCTTGGGCCATGACACCGCATACCAATTTTCAAGTCAATCGGACTTGCGGTCCTGTGGTTATAGCCGTTTTTGTGTTTTTTTCATGTTATAGCGCCACCAAGTGGCCAATTGTCGCGATATTTTTAACGTGACCAAAGACTGAGCCCTTACACATGTGTACCAAGTTTGGTGAAGATATCTCATTTCCTTCTTGAGTTATAGCCTTTTTAGTAAAATAGGCTCCGCCCTGAACGTCCATTTTGAAGCCCCTTAGCAAACATGAATCAAAATTTCAATTTTTTTTTGATAAATATTGATAATTAGACACCAGAGAACATTTTGACCTTGGTTTGGTTCCGATCGGTCAAAAAACCAGGGACTAGTTCTCAAAAGTAGATTTTCAACAAAATTCAAAATGGCGGAAAATTTTTCATGACGGAAATAAAATCGGAGATATACGTTTTGTTCGCCAAGGACCCAGCTTTCCAATGATATAAGACACTTGAGTGTGGACCAAACGGTTTAGGAGTTATGAGCCCTTTCTCGCAATTGATTGCTATAGCGCCACCTATAGGCCAATCTGGCTCATAATTTGATAACCTCTCCTCGATTTTTGGACTACCTTCGGGTAAAGTTTCAAGTCTCTAGCCCTTACGGTTTGGTCTGCACGATGCGTTTTATCGGAGAATAATAATAATAATAATAATAATAATAATAATTAAAGCTGCGAGCAGCATTTAGCGGGGTTCAAGCAATTTAAGGTCTTTAAGCATTTGACGCCTTTTGCATGAAAGGTTTTTAAGCACTGAATGAATTTGAGAGATATCAGGTGAAATGAAGTGAAAAACTGACAAAATGTGATTTGAAATATTATAATAGTGACTTTATAAAGTCTAAATATGAATTGATCAGGAGAGTGCAGAGAATCATACTGCTGTGGTTTGGTTCCGATCAGGCAAAAAACCTAGGACTAGTTTGCAAAACGAGGTTTTTAACATAATTGTGAATATTTAAATAAAGATTTGATTGACAGTATTGGTTATAGAGGCAAAGTTGTTCAGTATGAGAAGATCTATCATAATATATGCATATTATGTGGCTGTTTTAACCCCACCTGATTACAGAGATGGAAAATACAATTTACAGGCAATTCACCATAGGGAATACATGGTTTTCAAAGCTTTTTAACACTTATAGCGCCCCCTATACTCCGATCTCCATAAAACTTTGCATGTGTCTTCAACATGTTATGCCACATATACCCAACAATTTTCGTGAAGTTTTGAGTTTCCCCTTAGGATTTATAGGCTTTTGAGTGTATTTTGCCACACTTTTTTTCTAAATGGCCCTGTTATAGCCATCCAAATGCAAGAAATCAACTTTTTTTTGATAATTATTGATCTAGAGAGTCCAGAGAATTGTCCTAGACTGGTTTGGTTCTGATTGGGCAAAAAACCAGGGACTAGTTCGCAAAAGTAGGTTTTTAACATTATTGCAAATATTTATTTAACGATTTGATTGACAGAAATAGTTCTAGAGGCAAAGTTGTTCAACATGAGGAGATCTATCATATGATATGCATATTTTGCCGATGTGTGCAACACCACGTGATTGCAGAGCCATAAAACTCGTTAGCGCCAACTAGTGGCCGATTTCTTTCAAAATTCTTACAGACCTCTAGGACCATGAGTCAAACATGCCTACTGAGTTTCGTTCCGATCGACCTCCGTTAACCCTGTCTAATAGGTGCTCAAATTTCATTGGCCGATGGCGGCCATGTTTTTTGAGATACGCCAATGTTCTCATAGACAGACATGGGGCCTTGGGCCAAGACACTGCTTACCAATTTTCAAGTCAATCGGACTAGCGGTCGCGTGGTTATAGCCCTTTTTGTGTTTTTTCCATGTTATAGCGCCACCAAGTGGCCAATCGTCGCGATTTTTTTATCGTGACCAAAGACTGAGCCCATACACATGTGTACCAAGTTTGGTGAAGATATCTCATTTCTTGCTGGAGTTATAGCCTCTTTAGTAAAATAGGCTCCGCCTTAAATGTACATTTCCACGCCCCTTTTCGTTCATGAGTCAAAATTTCAACTTTTTTTTGATAATTATTGATAGTCAGACTAGAGAGAACATTTTGGCACTGGTTTGAATCTGATATGTCAAAAAACCAGGGACTAGTTCGCAAAAGTAGGTTTTTGACCAAATTCAAAATGGCGGGAAAATTTGCATACCGGAAATGAAATCGGAGATATACGTTTTGTTCGACAAGGTCTCAGCTTTCCAATGATATAAGACACTTGACCCTTAGGAGCAACGGTTTAGGAGTTATGAGCCATTTCGCGTTTTTGGTTGCTGTAGCGCCACCTATTGGCCAATCTGGCTCATAATTTGATAACCTCTCCTCGATTTTTGGACTACCTATTGACAAAGTTTGAAGTCTCTAGCATTTACGGTTTGGTCTGCACGATGAGTTTTACGGCAGAATAATAATAATAATAATAATAATTAAAGCTGCAAGCAGCATTTAGCGGGGTTCAAGCCTTTAAGGCCTTTTAAGCACATAGGCATTAAAGACATTAAGTTTTATTTAGCAAGATTTTAAACACTAAAATAATAGATGGAAAAGTCCATTTACAGCCAAAATAGGCAATTTACCATAGGAAATGCATGGTTTTTAAAGCTTTTTAACAGTTATAGCGCCACATATAGTCCGATCTTTGTAAAACTTTGCATGCTTCATCAGCATGGTATGCCACATATACCCAACAATTTTCGTGAAGTTTTGAGTTTTCCCTTAGGATTTATAGGCTTTTGAGTGTATTTTGCCACGCCTCTTTTCTAACTGGCCCTGTTATAGCCATCCAAATGCAAAAGTTCAACTTTTTTTCAATGAATATTTATCTAGACAGTCTAGAGAATTGACCTAGACTGGTTTGGTTCCGGTCGGGCAAAAAACCAGGGACTAGTTCGCAAAAGTAGGTTTTTAACATAATTGCAAATATTTAATTAATGATTTGATTGACAGCAATGGTTCTAGAGGCAAAGTTGTTCAGCATGAGGATATCTATCAAATGATATGCATATTTTGCCAATGTGTGCAACACCACGTGATTACAGCACCATAAAACTCGTTTGCGCCAACTAGTGGCCGATTTCTTTCAAAATTCTTACAGTCCTCTAGGACCATGAGTCAAACATGCCCACTGAGTTTCGTTCCGATCGACCTCCATTAACCCCGTCTAATAGGTGCTCAAACTTCATTGGCCGATGGCGGCCATGTTTTTTGAGATACTCCAATGTCCTCATATACATACATGGGGCCTTGGGCCAAGACACTGCATACCAATTTTCAGGTCAATCGGACTAGCGGTCGTGTGGTTATAGCTATTTTCATGTTTTTTTCACATTATAGCGCCACCAAGTGGTCAATCGTCGCGATTTTTTTATCGTGACCTCAAATTGAGCCCATACACACATGTACCAAGTTTGGTGAAGATATCTCATTTCATTTTTGAGTTATAGTCTTTTTAGTAAAATAGGCTCCGCCCTGAGCGTCCATTTTGATCGCCTTATCTTCCGTGAATCGAAATTTCAACTTTTTCTCAATGAATGTTGATATTCAGACTACAGACAACATTTTGGCACTGGTTTGGTTCCGATCGGTCAAAAAACCAGGGACTAGTTTGTAAAAGTAGGTTTTCAACAAAATTCAAAATGGCGGAAAATTTTTAATGACGGAAATGAAATCGGAGATATACGTTTTGTTCGCCAAGGTCTCAGCTTTCCAATGATATAAGACACTTGAGTGTGGACCAAACGGTTTAGGAGTTATGAGCCATTTTGCGCAATTGATTGCTATAGCGCCACCTATAGGCCAATCTGGCTCATAATTTGATAACCTTTCCTCGATTTTTGTACTACCTATTGACAAAGTTTCAAGTTTCCAGCCCTTACGGTTTGGTCTGCACGATGCGTTTTTCGGCTGAATAATAATAATAATAATAAAAATCAGTACAAATACAATAGGTGTTCAGCACGTGCTTGAACCCCTAATAATAAAAATCAATACAATTACAATAGGGTTTCAGCACTTCGTGCTTGAACCCCTAATAATAATAAAAATCAATACAATTACAATAGGTGTTCAGCACTTCGTGCTTGAACCCCTAATAATAATAATAACGAGCAGCATTTAGCGGGGTTCAAGCCATTTAAGGTTTTTAAGCATTTGACACCTTTTGCATGGAAGGTTTTTAAGCACTGAATGAATTTGAGAGATATCAGGTGAAATGAAGTGATAAAATGACAAAATGTGATTTTAAATATTATAGTAGTGACTTTATAAAGTCTAAATATGAATTATAGAACAATATTAATCAATAGTATGACAAAATTACTATTTTACTTTGCTAACATGATAAACATGTTGCTAGGTGGTTGCTAGGTTGTTCTTGATGGTTGTTATGGTGTTGCTAGGCAGTTGTTAGCTGTCACAGATGGTCACTATAATGTTTATAGAGTTCTTACTATGTTCTTTGCCTGATTAACACTTAGCTAATCACTGCTAGCATGTGTAGCATGTTGGAAGTGCTGTTTGCTAGCATGACAGACAGACAGACAGACAGACAGACAGACAGAGAGACACACACACACACACACACACACACACACACACACACACACACACACACACACACACACCCCACCTATTTTTGTGAAGTTTTGAGTTTTCTTTCAGTATTAATATGCTTTTGAGCATATTTTACCACATCTATTCTCCAAATGATCCTGTTATAGCTACCCAAAGTGTAAAGTTCAACATGTTTTTGATAACTATTGATCAGGAGAGTCCAGAGAATCATACTGCTGTGGTTTGGTTCCGATCAGGCAAAAAAACCAAGGACTAGTTTGCAAAACGAGTTTTTTCACATAATTGTGAATATTTAAATAAAGATTTGATTGACAGTATTGGTTATAGAGGCAAAGTTGTTCAGTATGAGAAGATCTATCATAATATATGCATATTATGTGGCTGTTTTAACGCCACCTGATTAACAAGATGGAAAACCATTTACAGCCAATACAGGCAATTCACCATAGGGAATACATGGTTTCCCAAGCTTTTTAACACTTATAGCGCCCCCTATACTCCGATCTCCATAAAACTTTGCATGTGTCTTCAACATGTTATGCCACATATACCCAACAATTTTCGTGAAGTTTTGAGTTTCCCCTTAGGATTTATAGGCTTTTGAGTGTATTTTGCCACGCCTCTTTTCTAAATGGCCCTGTTATAGCCATCCAAATGCAAAAAAATCAACTTTTTTTGATAATTATTGATCTAGAGAGTCCAGAGAATTGTCCTAGACTGGTTTGGTTCTGATTGGGCAAAAAACCAGGGACTAGTTTGCAAAAGTAGGTTTTTAACATAATTGAAAATATTTATTTAACGATTTTATTGACAGCAATGGTTCCAGAGGCAAAGTTGTTCAACATGAGGAGATCTATCATATGATATGCATATTTTGCCGATGTGTGCAACACCACGTGATTGCAGAGCCATAAAACTCATTAGCGCCAACTAGTGGCCGATTTCTTTCAAAATTCTTACAGACCTCTAGGACCATGAGTTAAACATGCCCACTGAGTTTCGTTCCGATGGACCTCCGTTAACCCTGTCTAATAGGTGCTCAAATTTCATTGGCCGATGGCGGCCATGTTTTTTGAGATACGCCAATGTTCTCATAGACAGACATGGTACCTTGGGCCAAGACACTGTTTACCAATTTTCAAGTCAATCGGACAAGCGGTCGCGTGGTTATAGCCCTTTTTGTTTTTTTTCCATGTTATAGCGCCACCAAGTGGCCAATCGTCGCGATTTTTTTATCGTGACCAAAGACTGAGCCCATAAACTTGTGTACCAAGTTTGGTGAAGATATCTCATTTCTTGCTTGAGTTATAGCCTCTTTAATAAAATAGGCTCCGCCTTAAATGTACATTTCCACGCCCCTTTTCGTTCATGAGTCAAAATTTCTACTTTTTTTTTGATAATTATTGATATTCAGACTAGAGAGAACATTTTGGCACTGGTTTGGTTCCGATATGTCAAAAAACCAGGGACTAGTTCGCAAAAGTAGGTTTTTGACAAAATTCAAAATGGCGGAAAAATTTGCATACCGGAAATGAAATCGGAGATATACGTTTTGTTCGTCATGGTCTCAGCTTTCCAATGATATAAGACACTTGACCCTTAGAAGCAACGGTTTAGGAGTTATGAGCCATTTCGCGTTTTTGGTTGCTGTAGCGCCACCTATTGGCCAATCTGGCTCATAATTTGATAACCTCTCCTCGATTTTTGGACTACCTATTGACAAAGTTTGAAGTCTCTAGCATTTACGGTTTGGTCTGCACGATGAGTTTTACGGCAGAATAATAATAATAAATATAGCTGCGAGCAGCAATTAGCGGGGTTCAAGCGACTTAAGGCATTTAAGCATTTAAGGCGTATTGCATTTAAGGCTCTAAAGCAGTAAAACAATTAAATCTGGGAGCTCAGGTGAAATGAAGTGATACATTGACAAAATTCGATTGCAAATGTTAAAATAGTGACTTTATAAAGACTGAATTTGAGTTGTGCTTGCAATGGCAAAACTTGTGGCCCTGTTGCTACCCTACACTGCTGACATGTTTTTAGCAAAATGCTAACACGATTAGCATGTTTTTAACATACTGGTAACACAATTAGCATGCTGAAATAATCGATGGAAAATACCATTTACAGCCAATACAGGCAATTCACCATAGGAATACATGGTTTTCAAAGCTTTTTAACACTTATAGCGCCACCTATACTCCGATCTCCATGAAATGTTGCATCCTTCTTCACATTGTTATGCCACATATACCCATCAATTTTCGTAAAGTTTTGAGTTTTCGCTTAGGATTTATAGGCTTTTGAGTGTATTTTGCCACGCCTCTTTTCTAATTGGCCATGTTATAGCCATCCAAATGCAAAAGTTCAACTTTTTTTTGATAATTATTGATCTAGAGAGTCCAGAGAATTGTCCTAGACTGGTTTGGTTTCGGTCGTGCAAAAAATCAGGGACTAGTTCGCAAAAGTAGGTTTTTAACATAATTGCGAATATTTAACTAACGATTTGATTGACAGCAATGGTTCCAGAGGCAAAGTTGTTCAGCACGAGGAGATCTATCATATGATATGCATATTTTGGGGATGTTTGCAACACCACGTGATTGCAGAGCCATAAAGCTCGTTAGCGCCAACTAGTGGCCGATTTCTTTCAAAATTCTTACAGTCCTCTAGGACCATGAGTCAAACAGGCCCACCAAGTTTCGTTCCGATCGGCCTCCGTTAACCCCGTCTAATAGGTGCTCAAATTTCATTGGCCGATGGCGGCCATATTTTTTGAGATACGCCAATGTCCTCATAGACATACATGGGGCTTTGGGCCAAGACACCGCATACCAATTTTCAAGTCAATCGGACTAGCGGTCGCGTGGTTATAGCCGTTTTAGTGTTTTTTTCATGTTATAGCGCCACCAAGTGGCCAATCGTCGCGATTTTTTTATCGTGACCAAAGAATGAGCCCATAAACATGTGTACCAAGTTTGGTGAAGATAGCTCATTTCTTTCTGGAGTTATAGCCTTTTTAGTAAAATAGGCTCCGCCCTGAACGTCCATTTTGAATCCCCTTAGCAACCGTGAATCGAAATATCAACATTTTTTCGATAATTATTGATATTCAGCCTACAGAGAACATTTTGGCACTGGTTTGGTTCCGATCGGTCAAAAAACCAGGGACTAGTTCGCAAAAGTAGGTTTTCGACAAAATTCAAAATGGCGGAAAAATTTTTATGACGGAAATGAAATCGGAGATATACGTTTTGTTCGTCATGGTCTCAGCTTTCCAATGATATAAGACACTTGAGTGTGGAGTACACGGTTTAGGAGTTATGAGCCCTTTTGCGCTTTTGGTCGCTGTAGCGCCACCTATAGGCCAATCGGGGTCATAGCTTCTCAGGTTCTCCCCAAATTGAGGACTACCTATTGGCCAAGTTTGAAGTCTCTAGCACTTACGGTTTTGTCTGCACATTCAGTTTTAGGGGAGAAGAAAAATAATAATAATAATAATAATAATAATAATAATTAAAGCTGCAAGCAGCATTTAGCGGGGTTCAAGCTTTTAAGGCCTTTTAAGCACATAGGCATTAAAGACATTAAGTTTTATTTAGCAAGGTTTTAAACACTGAAATAATAGATGGAAAAGTCCATTTACAGCCAATATAGGCAATTTACCATAGGAAATGCATGGTTTTTAAAGCTTTTTCACAGTTATAGCGCCACCTATAGTCCGATCTCTTTAAAACTTTGCATGCTTCATCAGCATGTTATGCCACATGTACCCAACAATTTTTGTGATGTTTTGAGTTTTACCTTAGGATTTATAGGATTTTGAGTGTATTTTGCCACGCCTCTTTTATAATTGGCCCTGTTATAGCCTTTCAAATGCAAAAGTTCAACTTTTTTTCAATGAATATTTATCTAGAGAGTCTATAGAATTGTACTAGACTGGTTTTGTTCCGGTCGGGCAAAAAACCAGGGACTAGTTCGCAAAAGTAGGTTTTTAACATAATTGCAAATATTTAATTAACGATTTGATTGACAGCACTGGTTCTAGAGGCAAAGTTGTTCAGCATGAGGAGATCTATCAAATGATATGCATATTTTGCCGATGTGTGCAACACCACGTGATTACAGAGCCATAAAACTTGTTAGCGCCAACTAGTGGCCGATTTCTTTCAAAATTCTTACAGACCTCTAGGACCATGAGTCAAACATGCCCACCGAGTTTCGTTCCGATCGGCCTCCGATAACCTTGTCTAATAGGTGCTCAAACTTCATTGGCCAATGGCGGCCATGTTTTTTGAGATACGCCAATATCCTCAGAGACATACATGCTACCTTGGGCCAAGACACTGCATACCAATTTTCAGGTAAATCGGAGTAGCAGTCGCATGGTTATAGCTATTTTCATGTTTTTTTCAAATTATAGCGCCACCCAGTGGCCAATCGTCGCGATTTTTTTTATCGTGACCTCAAATTGAGTCCTTACATATGTGTACCAAGTTTGGTGAAGATATCTCATTTCGTTCTTGAGTTATAGCCTCTTTAGTTAAATAGGCTCCGCCTTCAAAGTACATTTTCACGCCCCTTATCGTCTGTGAATCGAAATTTCAACTTTTTTTCGATAATTATTGATATTAAGACTACAGTGAACATTTTGGCACTGGTTTGGTTCCGATCGGTCAAAAAACCAGGGACTAGTTTGCAAAAGTAGGTTTTCGACAAAATTCAAAATGGCGGAAAAATTTTCATGACGGAAATGAAATCGGAGATATACGTTTTGTTCGGCTTGAGCCAAGGATTCCAATGATGTAAGACACTTGAATGTGCGACAATGGGTTTTTGAGATATAAGCAAAATAGTATTTTTTTTTTGTTTTTTGCGCTATAGCGCCACCTATTGGCCAATCGGGCTCATACTTTGATAACCTCTCCTCGATTTTTGGACTACCTTTTGGCAAAGTTTCAAGTCTCTAGCACTTACGGTTTGGGCTGCACAATGCGTTTTAGGGGAGAAGAAAAATAATAATAATAAAAATCCTTACAATAACAATAGGTTTTCAAGCACTTCGTGCTTGAACCCCTAATAATAAAAATCTTTACAATTACAATAGGGTTTCAGCACTTCGTGCTTGAACCCCTAATAAAAATCAGTACAATTACAATAGGGTTTCAGCATTTCATGCTTGAACCCCTAAAAATCAGCACAAATACAATAGGTGTTCAGCACTTCGTGCTTGAACCCCTAAAAATCAGTACAATTACAATAGGGTTTCAGCACTTCGTGCTTGAACCCCTAATTAAAGCTGCAAGCAGCATTTAGCGGGGTTCAAGCCTTTAAGGCCTTTTAAGCACATAGGCATTAAAGACATTAAGTTTTATTTAGCAAGATTTTAAACACTAAAATAATAGATGGAAAAGTCAATTTACAGCCAATATAGGCAATTTACCATAGGAAATGCATGGTTTTTAAAGCTTTTTAACAGTTATAGCGCCACCTATAGTCCGATCTCTTTAAAACTTTGCATGCTTTATCAGCATGGTATGCCACATATACCCAACAATTTTCGTGAAGTTTTGAGTTTTCCCTTAGGATTTATAGGCTTTTGAGTGTATTTTGCCACGCCTCTTTTTTAAATGGCCCTAGTATAGCCATCCAAATGTAAAAGTTCAATTTTTTTTCAATGATTATTGATCTAGAGAGTCCAGAGAATTATCCTTGACTAGTTTGGTTCCGATCGGGCAAAAAACCAGGGACTAGTTTGCAAAAGTAGGTTTTTAACATAATTACAAAAATTTAATTAATGATTTGATTGACAGCAATAGTTCTAGAGGCAAAGTTGTTCAGTATGAGGAGATCTATCACATGATATGCATATTTTGTGGATGGGTGCCACACCACGTGATAACAGAGCCATAAAACTCGTTAGCGCCAACTAGTGGCCGATTTCTTTCAAAATTCTTACAGACCTCTAGGACCATGAGTCAAACATGTCCACTGAGTTTCATTCGGATTGGCCTCTGTTAACCCCGTCTAATAGGTGCTCGAATTCATTGGCCGATGGCTGCCATGTTTTTTGAGATACACCAATGTCCTCATAGAACTATATAGTACCTTGGGCCAAGACACTGCATACCAATTTTCAGGTCAATCGGACTAGCGGTCGTGTGGTTATAGCTATTTTCATGTTTTTTTCCCATTATAGCGCCACCAAGTGGTCAATCGTCGCGATTTTTTTATCGAGACCAGAAAATGAGCCCATACACATGTGTACCAAGTTTGGTGAAGATATCTCATTTCATTTTTGAGTTATAGTCTTTTTAGTAAAATAGGCTCCGCCCTGAGCGTCCATTTTGATCCCCTTATCTTCCGTGAATCGATATTTCAACTTTTTCTCAATGAATGTTCATATTCAGACTACAGACAACATTTTGGCACTGGTTTGGTTCCGATCGGTCAAAAAACCAGGGACTAGTTCGTAAAAGTAGGTTTTCAACAAAATTCAAAATGGCGGAAAATTTTTAATGACGGAAATGAAATCGGAGATATACGTTTTCTTCGTCATGGTCTCAGCTTTCCAATGATATAAGACACTTGAGTGTGGACCAAACGGTTTAGGAGTTATGAGCCATTTTGCGCAATTGATTGCTATAGCGCCACCTATGGGCCAATCTGGCTCATAATTTGATAACCTTTCCTCGATTTTTGTACTACCTATTGACAAAGTTTCAAGTTTCCAGCTCTTACAGTTTGGTCTGCACGATGCGTTTTTCGGCTGAATAATAATAATAATAATTAAAGCTGCAAGCAGCATTTGAGCGGGGTTCAAGCATTTAATGGCTTTTAAGCACATAGGCATTAAAGACATTACGTTTTATTTAGCAAGATTTTAAACACTGAAATAATAGATGGAAAAGTCCATTCACAGCCAATATAGGCAATTTACCATAGGAAATGCATGGTTTTTAAAGCTTTTTAACAGTAATAGCGCCACCTATAGTCCGATGTCTTTAAAACGTTGCATGCTTCATCAGCATGTGATGCCACATATACCCAACAATTTTCGTGAATTTTTGAGCTTCCCTTTTGGGTTAGCGCCAACTAGTGGCCAATTTCTTTCATAATTCTTACAGACCTCTAGGACCATGAGTCAAACATGTCCACTGAGTTTCGTTCCGATCGACCTCCGTTAACCCCATCTAATAGGTGCTCAAAATTCATTGGCTGATGGCGGCCATGTTTTTTGAGATACACCAATGTCCTCATAGACTTATATAGTAACTTGGGCCAAGACACTGCATAACAATTTTCAGGTCAATCGGACAAGCGGTCGTTGTTTTTTTCACATTATAGCGCCACCAACTGGTCAAACGTCGCAATTTTTTTATCGAGACCAATAATTGAGCCCATACACATGTGTTCCAAGTTTGGTGTAGATATCTCATTTCCTTCTTAAGTTATAGTCTTTTTAGTAAAATAGGCTCCGCCCACAACTTTCTTTTTCCACCCCTTAGCAACCGTAAATTGAAATTTCAACTTTTTCTCAATGAATATTGATATTCAGACTACAGAGAACATTTTGGCACTGGTTTGGTTCTGATTGGGGAAAAAACCAGGGACTAGTTTGCAAAAGTAGGTTTTTAACATAAATGCAAATATTGAATTAATGATTTGATTGACAGCAATGGTTCTAGAGGCAAAGTTGTTCAGTATGAGGAGATCTATCATATGATATGCATATTTTGTGGATGGGTGCCACACCACGTGATAACAGAGCCATACAAATCTTTAGCGCCAACTAGTGGCCGATTTCTTTAAAAATTCTTACAGACCTCTAGGGCCATGAGTCAAACATGCCCATCAAGTTTTGTTCCGATCAGCCTCCGTTAACCTTGTCTTATAGGTGCTCAAACTTCATTGGCCGATAGCGGCCATGTTTTTTGAGATACGCCGATGTTCTCATAGACATACATGGGGCCTTGGAGCAAGACACTGCTTTCCCATTTTCAAGTCAATAAGACTAACGGTCAGGTGGTTATACCCCTTTTTATGTTTTTTTCATGTTATAGCGCCACCATGTGGCCAATCGTCGCGATCTTTTTATTGTGACCAAGGACTGAGACCATAAATATGTGTACCAAGTTTGGTGACGATATCTCATTTCCATCTTGAGTTATAGCCTTATTAGTAAAATAGGCTCCGCCCTGAACATCCATTTTGACGCCCTTTAGCAAACATGAATCGAAATTTCAACTTTTTTTCAATGAATATTGATATTCAGTCTCCAGGGAACATTTCTGCACTGGTTTGGTTCCGATTGGTCAAAAAACCAGGGACTAGTTCGCAAAAGTAGATTTTCGACAAAATTCAAAATGGCGGACACATTTTCATGACGGAAATGAAATCGGAGATATACGTTTTGTTCGTCATGGTCTCAGCTTTCCAGTGATATAAGACACTTGACCCTTAGGAGCAACGGTTTAGGAGTTATGAGCCCTTTCGCGCTTTTGGTTGCTATAGCGCCACCTATGGGCCAATCTGGCTCATAATTTGATAACCTCTCCTCGATTTTTGGACTACCTGTTGACAAAGTTTCAAGTCTCTAGCATTTACGGTTTGGTCTGCACGATCGCTTTTACGGCAGAATAATAATAATAATAATAATAATAATAATAATAATAATAATAATAATAATAATAATAAAAATCAATACAATTACAATAGGTGTTCAGCACTTCGTGCTTGAACCCCTAATAATAATAATAAAAATCAATACAATTACAATAGGTGTTCAGCACTTCGTGCTTGAACCCCTAATAATAATAATAATAAAAATCAGTACAAATACAATAGGTGTTCAGCACTTCGTGCTTGAACCCCTAATAATTAAAGCTGCAAGCAGCATTTAGCGGGGTTCAAGCCTTTAAGGCCTTTTAAGCACATAGGCATTAAAGACATTAAGTTTTATTTAGCAAGATTTTAAACACCGAAATAATAGATGGAAAAGTCCATTCACAGCCAATATAGGCAATTTACCATAGGAAATGCATGGTTTTTAAAGCTTTTTAACAGTTATAGCGCCACCTATAGTCCGATCTCTTTAAAACTTTGCATGCTTCATCAGCATGTGATGCCACATATACCCAACAATTTTCGTGAATTTTTGAGCTTCCCTTTTGGGTTAGCGCCAACTAGTGGCCGATTTCTTTCAAAATTCTTACAGACCTCTAAGACCATGAGTCAAACATGTCTACTGAGTTTCGTTCCGATCGACCTCTGTTAACCCCATCTAATAGGTGCTCAAAATTCATTGGCTGATGGCGGCCATGTTTTTTGAGATACACCAATGTCCTCATAGACATACATGGGGCCTTGGACCAAGACACTGCATACCAATTTTCAAGTCAATCGGACTAGCGGTCGCGTGGTTATAGCCCTTTTCATGTTTTTCTCACATTATAGCGCCACCAAATGGCCAATCGTCGCAATTTTTTTATCGTGACCTCAAATTGAGCCGATACACATGTGTACCAAGTTTGGTGACGATATCTCATTTCCTTCTTGAGTTATAGCCTTTTTAGTAAAATAGGCTCCGCCCTGAACGTCCATTTTGACGCCCTTTAGCAAAAATGAATCGAAATTTCAAATTTTTTTTGATAACTATTTATAATTAGACACCAGAGAACATTTTGACCTTGGTTTGGTTCCGATCGGTCTAAAAACCAGGGACTAGTTCTCAAAAATAGGTTTCAGACATACTCCAAAATGGCGGACATTTTAAGACGAAACAAAAAAATTCCCGCTTACAGTTTTTTCGTCTTGGCCCAAGGATTTCAAAAGTATAAATCATTTGAGTCTACGACCACCGGTTTATGAGAAAAGCTCACAAATGTAAATTTTTTTGTTTTTTTGCGCTATAGCGCCACCTATTGGCCGATTGGGCTCATATTTTGATAACCTCTCCTCGATTTTTGGACTACCTTCGGGTAAATTTTCAAGTCTCTAGCCCTTACGGTTTGGGCTGCACAACGCGTTTTATCGGAGAATAATAATAATAATAATAAAAATCAGTACAATTACAATAGGGTTTCAGCACTTCGTGCTTGAACCCCTAATAAAAACAAGCAGCATTTAAGCGGGGTTCAAGCCTTTAAGGCCTTTTAAGCACATAGGCATTAAAGACACTAAGTTTTATTTAGCAAGGTTTTAAACACTAAAATAATAGATGGAAAAGTCCATTTACAGCCAATATAGGCAATTTACCATAGGAAATGCATGGTTTTTATAGCTTTTTCACAGTTATAGCGCCACCTATAGTCCGATCTCTTTAAAACATTGCATGCTTCATCAGCATGTTATGCCACATGTACCCAACGATTTTCGTGAAGTTTTGAGTTTCCCCTTAGGATTTATAGGCTTTTGAGTGTATTTTGCCACGCCTCTTTTTTAAATGGCCATGTTATAGCCATCCAAATGCAAAAGTTCAACTTTTTTTTGATAGTTATTGATCTAAAGAGTCCAGACAACTGTCCTAGACTTGTTTGGTTCTGATCGGGCAAAAAACCAGGGTCAAGTTCACAAAAGTAGGTTTTTAACATAATTACGAATATTTAATTAACGATTTGATTGACAGCAATGGCCCTAGAGGCAAAGTTGTTCAACATGAGGAGATCTATCATATGATATGCATATTTTGCGGATGTATGCAACACCACGTGATTACAGAGCCATAAAAATAATAGGTGCTCATATTTCATTGGCCTATGGCGGCCATGTTTTTTGAGATACGCCAATGTCCTCATAGACATACATGGTACCTTGGGCCACGACACCGCATACCAATTTTCAAGTCAATCGGACTAGCGGTCGTGTGGTTATAGCCGTTTTTGTGTTTTTTTCATGTTATAGCGCCACCAAGTGGCCAATTGTCGCGATATTTTTATCGTGACCAAAGACTGAGCCCATACACATGTGTACCAAGTTTGGTGAAGATATCTCATTTCCTTCTTGAGTTATAGCCTTTTTAATAAAATAGGCTCCGCCCTGAACGTCCATTTTGAAGCCCTTTAGCAAAAATGAATCGAAATTTCACATTTTTTTTGATAACTATTGATAATTAGACACCAGAGAACATTTTGACCTTAGTTTGGTTCCGATCGGTCAAAAAACCAGGGACTAGTTCTCAAAAGTAGATTTTCAACAAAATTCAAAATGGCGGAAAATTTTTCATGACGGAAATAAAATCGGAGATATACGTTTTGTTCGCCAAGGACTCAGCTTTCCAATGATATAAGACACTTGAGTGTGGACCAAACGGTTTAGGAGTTATGAGCCCTTTCTCGCAATTGATTGCTATAGCGCCACCTATAGGCCAATCTGGCTCATAATTTGATAACCTCTCCTCGATTTTTGGACTACCTTCGGGTAAAGTTTCAAGTCTCTAGCCCTTACGGTTTGGTCTGCACGATGCGTTTTATCGGAGAATAATAATAATAATAATTAAAGCTGCAAGCAGCATTTAGCGGGGTTCAAGCTTTTAAGGCCTTTTAAGCACATAGGCATTAAAGACATTAAGTTTTATTTAGCAAGTTTTTAAACACTGAAATAATAGATGGAAAAGTCCATTTACAGCCAATATAGGCAATTTACCATAGGAAATGCATGGTTTTTAAAGCTTTTTCACAGTTATAGCGCCACCTATAGTCCGATCTCTTTAAAACTTTGCATGCTTCATCAGCATGTTATGCCACATGTACCCAACAATTTTCGTGAAGTTTTGAGTTTCCCCTTAGGATTTATAGGTTTTTGAGTGTATTTTGCCACGCCTCTTTTTTAAACGGCCCTAGTATAGCCATCCAAATGTAAAAGTTCAATTTTTTTCAATGATTATTGATCTAGAGAGTCCAGAGAATTATCCTAGACTAGATTGGTTCCGATCGGGCAAAAAACCAGGGACTAGTTCGCAAAAGTAGGTTTTTAACATAATTACGAAAATTTAATTAATGATTTGATTGACAGCAATAGTTCTAGAAGCAAAGTTGTATAGTATGAGGAGATCTATCATATGATATGCATATTTTGTGGATGGGTGCCACACCACGTGATAACAGAGCCATAAAACTCGTTAGCACCAACTAGTGGCCGATTTCTTTCAAAATTCTTACAGACCTCTAGGACCATGAGTCAAACATGTCCACTGAGTTTCTTTCCGATCGGCCTCTGTTAACCCCGTCTAATAGGTGCTCGAATTCATTGGCCGATGGCGGCCATGTTTTTTGAGATACACCAATGTCCTCATAGACTTATATAGTACCTTGGGCCAAGACACTGCATACCAATTTTCAGGTCAATCGGACTAGTGGTCGTGTGGTTATAGCTATTTTCCTGTTTTTTTCACATTATAGCGCCACCAAGTGGTCAATCGTCGCGATTTTTTTATCGAGACCAGACAATGAGCCCATACACATGTGTACCAAGTTTGGTGAAGATATCTCATTTCATTTTTGCGTTATAGTCTTTTTAGTAAAATAGGCTCCGCCCTGAGCGTCCATTTTGATCCCCTTATCTTTCGTGAATCGAAATTTCAACTTTTTCTCAATGAATGTTCCTATACAGACTACAGACAACATTTTGGCACTGGTTTGGTTCTGATCGGTCAAAAAACCAGGGACTAGTTCGTAAAAGTAGGTTTTCAACAAAATTCAAAATGGCGGAAAATTTTTAATGACGGAAATGAAATCGGAGATATACGTTTTGTTTGCCAAGGTCTCAGCTTTCCAATGATATAAGACACTTGAGTGTGGACCAAACGGTTTAGGAGTTATGAGCCATTTTGCGCAATTGATTGCTATAGCGCCACCTATAGGCCAATCTGGCTCATAATTTGATAACCTTTCCTCGATTTTTGTACTACCTATTGACAAAGTTTCAAGTTTCCAGCCCTTACGGTTTGGTCTGCACGATGCGTTTTTCGGCTGAATAATAATAATAATAAAAATCAGTACAAATACAATAGGTGTTCAGCACTTCGTGCTTGAACCCCTAATAATAATAATAAAAATCAATACAATTACAATAGGGTTTCAGCACTTCGTGCTTGAACCCCTAATAATAAAAATCAGTACAAATACAATAGGTGTTCAGCACTTCGTGCTTGAACCCCTAATAATAACAAGCAGCATTTAGCGGGGTTCAAGCCTTTAAGGCCTTTAAAGCACATAGGCAATAAAGACATTAAGTTTTATTTAGCAAGATTTTAAACACTGAAATAATAGATGGAAAAGTCCATTCACAGCCAATATAGGCAATTTACCATAGGAAATGCATGGTTTTTAAAGCTTTTTAACAGTTATAGCGCCACCTATAGTCCGATCTCTTTAAAACTTTGCATGCTTCATCAGCATGTCATGCCACATATACCTAACAATTTTCGTGAATTTTTGAGCTTCCCTTTTGGGTTAGCGCCAACTAGTGGCCGATTTCTTTCAAAATTCTTACACACCTCTAGGACCATGAGTCAAACATGTCCACTGAGTTTCGTTCCGATCGACCTCTGTTAATCCCATCTAATAGGTGCTCAAAATTCATTGACTGATGGCGGCCATGTTTTTTGAGATACACCAATGTCCTCATAGACTTATATAGTACCTTGGGCCAAGACACTGCATACCAATTTTCAAGTCAATCGGACTAACGGTCGTTGTTTTTTTCACATTATAGCGCCACCAACTGGTCAAACGTCGCAATTTTTTTATCGAGACCAAAAAATGAGCCCATACACATGTGTACCAAGTTTGGTGAAGATATCTCATTTCCTTCTTAAGTTATAGCCTTTTTAGTAAAATAGGCTCCGCCCACAACATTCTTTTTCCACCCCTTAGCAACCGCATTAAAGACATTAAGTTTTATTTAGCAAGATTTTAAACACTGAAATAATAGATGGAAAATTCCATTTACAGCCAATATAGGCAATTTACCATAGGAAATGCATGGTTTTTAAAGCTTTTTAACAGTTATAGCGCCACCTATAGTCCGATCTCTTTAAAACTTTGCATGCTTCATCAGCATGTCATGCCACATATACCCAACAATTTTCGTGAATTTTTGAGCTTCCCTTTTGGGTTAGCGCCAACTAGTGGCCAATTTCTTTCAAAATTCTTACAGACCTCTAGGACCATGAGTCAAACATGTCCACTGAGTTTCGTTCCGATCGACCGCCGTTAACCCCATCTAATAGGTGCTCAAAATTCATTGGCTGATGGCGGCCATGTTTTTTGAGATGCACCAATGTCCTCATAGACTTATATAGTACCTTGGGCCAAGACACTGCATACCAATTTTCAGGTCAATCGGACTAGCGGTCATGTGGTTATAGCTATTTTCATGTTTTTTTTCACATTATAGCGCCACCAAGTGGTCAATCGTCACGATTTTTTTATCGAGACCAAAGAATGAGCCCATACACACATGTACCAAGTTTGGTGAAGATATCTCATTTCATTTTTGAGTTATAGTCTTTTTAGTAAAATAGGCTCCGTCCTGAGCGTCCATTTTGATCCCCTTATCTTTCGTGAATCGAAATTTCAACTTTTTCTCAATGAATGTTGATATACAGACTACAGGCAACATTTTGGCACTGGTTTGGTTCCGATCGGTCAAAAAACCAGGGACTAGTTCGTAAAAGTAGGTTTTCAACAAAATTCAAAATGGCGGAAAATTTTTAATGACGGAAATAAAATCGGAGATATACGTTTTGTTCGCCAAGGTCTCAGCTTTCCAATGATATAAGACACTTGAGAGTGGACCAAACGGTTTAGGAGTTATGAGCCATTTTGCGCAATTGATTGCTATAGCGCCACCTATGGGCCAATCTGGCTCATAATTTGATAACCTTTCCTCGATTTTTGTACTACCTATTGACAAAGTTTCAAGTTTCCAGCCCTTACGGTTTGGTCTGCACGATGCGTTTTTCGGCTGAATAATAATAATAATAATAATAATAATAAAAATCAGTACAAATACAATAGGTGTTCAGCACTTCGTGCTTGAACCCCTAATTAAAGCTGCAAGCAGCATTTAGCGGGGTTCAAGCCTTTAAGGCCTTTAAAGCACATAGGCATTAAAGACATTAAGTTTTTTTTAGCAAGATTTTAAACACTGAAATAATAGATGGAAAAGTCCATTTACAGCCAATATAGGCAATTTACCATAGGAAATGCGTGGTTTTTAAAGCTTTTTTAACAGTTATAGCGCCACCTATAGTCCGATCTCTTTAAAACCTTGCATGCTTCATCAGCATGTTATGCCACATATACCCAAGAATTTTCGTGAATTTTTGAGCTTTCCTTTTGGGTTAGCGCCAACTAGTGGCTGATTTATTTCAAAATTCTTACAGACCTCTAGGACAATGAGTCAAACATGTCCACTGAGTTTCGTTCCGATCGACCTCCGTTAACCCCATCTAATAGGTGCTCAAAATTCATTGGCTGATGGCGGCCATGTTTTTTTAGATACACCAATGTCCTCATAGACTTATAAAGTACGTTGGGCCAAGACACTGCATACCAATTTTCAGGTCAATCGGACTAGCGGTCGTGTGGTTATAGCTATTTTCATGTTTTTTTTCACATTATAGCGCCACCAACTGGTTAAATGTCGCGATTTTTTTATCGAGACCAAAGAATGAGCCCATACACATGTGTTCCAAGTTTGTTGAAGATATCTCATTTCCTTCTTGAGTTATAGGCTTTTTAGTAAAATAGGCTCCACCCACAACAATCTTTTTCCACCCCTTAGCAACTGTAAATCGAAATTTCAACTTTTTCTCAATGAATATTGATATTCAGACTACAGAAAACATTTTGGCACTGGTTTGGTTCTGATTGGGGAAAAAACCAGGGACTAGTTCGCAAAAGTAGGTTTTTAACATAATTGCAAATATTGAATTAATGATTTGACTGACAGCAATGGCTCTAGAGGCAAAGTTGTTCAGCATGAGGAGATCTATTAAATGATATGCATATTTTGTGGATGGGTGCAACACCACGTGATTACAGAACCATAAAAGTCGTTAGCGCCAACTAGTGGCCGATTTCTTTCAAAATTCTTACAGACCTCTAGGGCCATGAGACAAACATGCCCATCAAGTTTTGTTCCGATCAGCCTCCATTAACCTTGTCTTATAGGTGCTCAAATTTCATTGGCCGATAGCGGCCATGTTTTTTGAGATACACCGATGTTCTCATAGACATACATGGGGCCTTGGACCAAGACAATGCTTGCCCATTTTCAGGTGAATCCGACTAGCAGTCGCGTGGTTATAGCTATTTTCATGTTTTTTTCACATTATAGCGCCACCAAGTGGCCAATAATCACGATTTTTTTTATCGTGACCTCAAATTGAGCCCATGCACATGTGTACCAAGTTTGGTGAAGATATCTCATTTCATTTTTGAGTTATAGTCTTTTTAGTAAAATAGGCTCCGCCCTGAGCGTCCATTTTGATCCCATTATCTTCCGTGAATCCAAATTTCAACTTTTTGTCAATGAATATTGATATTCAGACTACAGACAACATTTCTGCACAGGTTTGGTTCCAATTGGTCAAAAAACCAGGGACTAGTTCGCAAAAATAGGTTTTTGACAAAATTCAAAATGGCGGAAAATTTTTAATGACGGAAATGAAATCGGAGATATACGTTTTGTTCGTCATGGTCTCAGCTTTCCAATGATATAAGACACTTGACCCTTAGGAGCAAGGGTTTAGGAGTTATGAGCCCTTTCGCGCTTTTGGTTGCTATAGCGCCACCTATGGGCCAATCTGGCTCATAATTTGATAACCTCTCCTCGATTTTTGTACTACCTATTGGCCAAGTTTCAAGTCTCTAGCCCTTACAGTTTGGTCTGCACGATGCGTTTTTCGGCTGAATAATAATAATAATAATAATAATAATAATAATAATTAAAGCTGCAAGCAGCATTTAGCGGGGTTCAAGCCTTTAAGGCCTTTTAAGCACATAGGCATTAAAGACATTAAGTTTTATTTAGCAAGATTTTAAACACTAAAATAATAGATGGAAAAGTCCATTTACAGCCAAAATAGGCAATTTACCATAGGAAATGCATGGTTTTTAAAGCTTTTTAACAGTTATAGCGCCACATATAGTCCGATCTTTGTAAAACTTTGCATGCTTCATCAGCATGTTATGCCACATATACCCAACAATTTTCGTGAAGTTTTGAGTTTTCCCTTAGGATTTATAGGCTTTTGAGTGTATTTTGCCACGCCTCTTTTCTAACTGGCCCTGTTATAGCCATCCAAATGCAAAAGTTCAACTTTTTTTCAATGAATATTTATCTAGACAGTCTAGAGAATTGACCTAGACTGGTTTGGTTCCGGTCGGGCAAAAAACCAGGGACTAGTTCGCAAAAGTAGGTTTTTAACATAATTGCAAATATTTAATTAATGATTTGATTGACAGCAATGGTTCTAGAGGCAAAGTTGTTCAGCATGAGGATATCTATCAAATGATATGCATATTTTGCCAATGTGTGCAACACCACGTGATTACAGCACCATAAAACTCGTTTGCGCCAACTAGTGGCCGATTTCTTTCAAAATTCTTACAGTCCTCTAGGACCATGAGTCAAACATGCCCACTGAGTTTCGTTCCGATCGACCTCCATTAACCCCGTCTAATAGGTGCTCAAACTTCATTGGCCGATGGCGGCCATGTTTTTTGAGACACTCCAATGTCCTCATATACATACATGGGGCCTTGGGCCAAGACACTGCATACCAATTTTCAGGTCAATCGGACTAGCGGTCGTGTGGTTATAGCTATTTTCATGTTTTTTTCACATTATAGCGCCACCAAGTGGTCAATCGTCGCGATTTTTTTATCGTGACCTCAAATTGAGCCCATACACACATGTACCAAGTTTGGTGAAGATATCTCATTTCATTTTTGAGTTATAGTCTTTTTAGTAAAATAGGCTCCGCCCTGAGCGTCCATTTTGATCCCCTTATCTTCCGTGAATCGAAATTTCAACTTTTTCTCAATGAATATTGATATTCAGACTACAGACAACATTTTGGCACTGGTTTGGTTCCGATCGGTCAAAAAACCAGGGACTAGTTCGTAAAAGTAGGTTTTCAACAAAATTCAAAATGGCGGAAAATTTTTAATGACGGAAATGAAATCGGAGATATACGTTTTGTTCGTCATGGTCTCAGCTTTCCAATGATATAAGACACTTGACCCTTAGGAGCAACGGTTTAGGAGTTATGAGCCCTTTCGCGCTTTTGGTTGCTGTAGCGCCACCTATGGGCCAATCTGGCTCATAATTTGATAACCTCTCCTCGATTTTTGTACTACCTATTGACAAAGTTTCAAGTTTCCAGCCCTTACGGTTTGGTCTGCACGATGCGTTTTTCGGCTGAATAATAATAATAATAATAATAATTAAAGCTGCAAGCAGCATTTAGCGGGGTTCAAGCCTTTAAGGCCTTTAAAGTACATAGGCATTAAAGACATTAAGTTTTATTTAGCAAGATTTTGAACACTAAAATAATAGATGGAAAAGTCCATTTACAGTCAATATAGGCAATTTAACATAGGAAATGCATGGTTCTTATAGCGTTTTAACAGTTATAGCGCCACCTATAGTCCAATCTCTTTAAAACTTTGCATGCTTCATCAGCATGTTATGCCACATATGCCCAACAATTTTCGTGAATTTTTGAGCTTCCCTTTTGAGTTAGCGCCAACTAGTGGCCGATTTCTTTCAAAATTCTTACAGACCTCTAGGACCATGAGTCAAACATGCCCACCGAGTTTCGTTCCGATCGACCTCTGTTAACCCCATCTAATAGGTGCTCAAACTTCATTGGCCGATGGCGGCCATGTTTTTTTAGAAACACCAATGTCCTCATAGACATACATGGTGCCTTGGACCAAGACACTGCCTACCAATTTTCAAGTCAATCGGACTAGTGGTCACGTGGTTATAGCCCTTTTCATGTTTTTTTAACATTATAGCGCCACCAAGTGGTCAATCGTCGCGATTTTTTTATCGAGACCAAAAAATGAGCCCATACACATGTCTACCAAGTTTGGTGAAGATATCTCATTTCCTTCTTGAGTTATAGCCTTTTTAGTAAAATAGGCTCCGCCCACAACATTCTTTTTCCATCCCTTAGCAACCGTGAATCGAAATTTCAACTTTTTCTCAATGAATATTGATATTCAGACTACAGAGAACATTTTGCCACTGGTTTGGTTTCGATCGGTCAAAAATCCAGGGACTAGTTCGCAAAAGTAGTTTTTCGACAAAATTCAAAATGGCGGAAAAATTTTCATGACGGAAATGAAATCGGAGATATACGTTTTGTTCGCCAAGGACTCAGCTTTCCAATGATATAAGACACTTGATTGTGGACCAAAGGGTTTAGGAGTTATGACCCTTTTTGCGCATTTGGTTGCTGTAGCGCCACCTATTGGCCAATCGGGGTCATACTTTCTGAGGTTCTCCCCAAATTGAGGACTACCATCTGACAAAGTTTCAAAGTTCCACGCTTTACGGTTTGGGCTGCACGATGCGTTTTAGCGGAGAATAATAATAATAATAATAATAATTAAAGCTGCAAGCAGCATTTGAGCGGGGTTCAAGCATTTAAGGGCGTTTAAGCACTGAGGCATTAAAGACATTAAGTTTTATTTAGCAAGAAATTAAACACTGAAATAATAGATGAAAAAATCAATTTACAGCCAATATAGGCAATTTACCATAGGAAATGCATGGTTTTTAAAGCTTTTTAACAGTTATAGCGCCACCTATAGTCCGATCTCTTTAAAACTTTGCATGCTTCATCAGCATGTCATGCCACATATGCCCAACAATTTTCGTGAATTTTTGAGCTTCCCTTTTGGGTTAGCGCCAACTAGTGGCTGATTTCTTTCAAAATTCTTACAGACCTCTAGGACCATGAGTCAAACATGTCCACTGAGTTTCGTTCCGATCGACCTCCTTTAACCCCATCTAATAGGTGCTCAAAATTCATTGACTGATGGCGGCCATGTTTTTTGAGATACACCAATGTCCTCATAGACTTATATAGTAACTTGGGCCAAGACACTGCATACCATTTTTCAGGTCAATCGGACTAGCGGTCGTTGTTTTTTTCACATTATAGCGCCACCAACTGGTCAAACGTCGCGATTTTTTTATCGAGACCAAAGAATGAGCCCATACACATGTGTACCAAGTTTGGTGAAGATATCTCATTTCCTTCTTGAGTTATAGTCTTTTTAGTAAAATAGGCTCCGCCCACAACATTCTTTTTCCACCCCTTAGCAACCGTAAATCGAAATTTCAACTTTTTCTCAATGAATATTGATATTCAGACTACAGAGAACATTTTGGCACTGGTTTGGTTCCGATTGGGCAAAAAACCAGGGACTAGTTCGCAAAAGTAGGTATTTAACATAATTGCAAATATTGAATTAATGATTTGACTGACAGCAATGGTTCTAGAGGCAAAGTTGTTCAGTATGAGGAGATCTATCACATGATATGCATATTTTGTGGATGGGTGCCACACCACGTGATTACAGAGCCATACAAATCTTTAGCGCCAACTAGTGGCCGATTTCTTTAAAAATTCTTACAGACCTCTAGGGCCATGAGTCAAACATGCCCATCAAGTTTTGTTCCGATCAGCCTCCGTTAACCTTGTCTTATAGGTGCTCAAACTTCATTGGCCGATAGCGGCCATGTTTTTTGAGATACGCCGATGTTCTCATAGACATACATGGGGCCTTGGACCAAGACACTGCTTTCCCATTTTCAAGTCAATAAGACTAACGGTCAGGTGGTTATACCCCTTTTTATGTTTTTTTCATGTTATAGCGCCACCATGAGGCCAATCGTCGCGATCTTTTTAACGTGACCAAGGACTGAGCTCATAAATATGTGTACCAAGTTTGGTAAAGATATCTCATTTCCTTCTTGAGTTATAGCCTTATTAGTAAAATAGGCTCCGCCCTGAACGTCCATTTTGACGCCCTTTAGCAAACATGAATCGAAATTTCAACTTTTTTTCAATGAATATTTATATTCAGTCTCCAGAGAACATTTCTGCACTGGTTTGGTTCCGATTGGTCAAAAAACCAGGGACTAGTTCGCAAAAGTAGATTTTCTACAAAATTCAAAATGGCGGAAAAATTTTCATGACGGAAATGAAATCGGAGATATACGTTTTGTTCGTCATGGTCTCAGCTTTCCAATGATATAAGACACTTGAGTGTGGACCAAACGGTTTAGGAGTTATGAGCCCTTTCGCGCTTTTGGTTGTTATAGCGCCACCTATGGGCCAATCTGGCTCATAATTTGATAACCTCTCCTCGATTTTTGGACTACCTGTTGACAAAGTTTGAAGTCTCTAGCATTTACGGTTTGGTCTGCACGATCGCTTTTACGGCAGAAGAATAATAATAATAATAATAATAATAATAATAATAATAATAATAATAATTAAAGCTGCAAGCAGCATTTGAGCGGGGTTCAAGCTTTTAAGGCCTTTTAAGCAAATAGGCATTAAAGACATTACGTTTTATTTAGGAAGATTTTAAACACTGAAATAATAGATGGAAAAGTCCATTCACAGCCAATATAGGCAATTTACCATAGGAAATGCATGGTTTTTAAAGCTTTTTAACAGTTATAGCGCAACCTATAGTCCGATGTCTTTAAAACGTTGCATGCTTCATCAGCATGTCATGCCACATATACCCAACAATTTTCGTGAATTTTTGAGCTTCCCTTTTGGGTTAGCGCCAACTAGTGGCCGATTTCTTTCAAAATTCTTACAGACCTCTAGGACCATGAGTCAAACATGTCCACTGAGTTTCGTTCCGATCGACCTCCGTTAACCCCATCTAATAGGTGCTCAAAATTCATTGGCTGATGGCGGCCATGTTTTTTGAGATACACCAATGTCCTCATAGACTTATATAGTAACTTGGGCCAAGACACTGCATATCAATTTTCAGGTCAATCGGACAAGCGGTCATTGTTTTTTTCACATTATAGCGCCACCAACTGGTCAAACGTCGCAATTTTTTTATCGAGACCAATAATTGAGCCCATACACATGTGTTCCAAGTTTGGTGTAGATATCTCATTTCCTTCTTAAGTTATAGTCTTTTTAGTAAAATAGGCTCCGCCCACAACTATCTTTTTCCACCCCTTAGCAACCGTAAATTGAAATTTCAACTTTTTCTCAATGAATATTGATATTCAGACTACAGAGAACATTTTGGCACTAGTTTGGTTCCGATTGGGCAAAAAACCAGGGACTAGTTCGCAAAAGTAAGTTTTTAACATAATTGCAAATATTGAATTAATGATTTGACTGACAGCAATGGTTCTAGAGGCAAAGTTGTTCAGTATAAGGAGATCTATCACATGATATGCATATTTTGTGGATGGGTGCCACACCACGTGATTACAGAGCCATACAAATCTTTAGCGCCAACTAGTGGCCGATTTCTTTCAAAATTCTTACAGACCTCTAGGGCCATGAGTCAAACATGCCCATCAAGTTTTGTTCCGATCAGCCTCCGTTAACCTTGTCTTATAGGTGCTCAAACTTCATTGGCCGATAGCGGCCATGTTTTTTGAGATACGCCGATGTTCTCATAGACATACATGGGGCCTTGGAGCAAGACACTGCTTTCCCATTTTCAAGTCAATAAGACTAACAGTCAGGTGGTTATACCCCTTTTTATGTTTTTTTCATATTATAGCGCCACCATGTGGCCAATCGTCGCGATCTTTTTATCGTGACCAAGGACTGAGCCCATAAATATGTGTACCAAGTTTGGTGACGATATCTCATTTCCTTCTTGAGTTATAGCCTTATTAGTAAAATAGGCTCCGCCCTGAACATCCATTTTGACGCCCTTTAGCAAACATGAATCGAAATTTCAACTTTTTTTCAATGAATATTGATATTCAGTCTCCAGGGAACATTTCTGCACTGGTTTGGTTCCGATTGGTCAAAAAACCAGGGACTAGTTCGCAAAAGTAGATTTTCGACAAAATTCAAAATGGCGGAAAAATTTTCATGACGGAAATGAAATCGGAGATATACGTTTTGTTCGTCATGGTCTCAGCTTTCCAATGATATAAGACACTTGAGTGTGGACCAAACGGTTTAGGAGTTATGAGCCCTTTCGCGCTTTTGGTTGCTATAGCGCCACCTATGGGCCAATCCGGCTCATAATTTGATAACCTCTCCTCGATTTTTGGACTACCTGTTGACAAAGTTTGAAGTCTCTAGCATTTACGGTTTGGTCTGCACGATTGCTTTTACGGCAGAAGAATAATAATAATAATAATAATAATAATAATTAAAGCTGCGAGCAGCATTTAGCGGGGTTCAAGCCATTTAAGGTCTTTAAGCATTTGACACCTTTTGCATGAAAGGCTTTTAAGCACTGAATGAATTTGAGAGATATCAGGTGAAATGAAGTGATAAAATGACAAAATGTGATTTTAAATATTATAATAGTGACTTTATAAAGTCTAAATATGAATTGATCAGGAGAGTGCAGAGAATCATACTGCTGTGGTTTGGTTCCGATCAGGCAAAAAACCTAGGACTAGTAGTACTCAAAATTAGGTTTTTAACATAATTGTAAATATGTAAATAACAATTTGATTGACAGTATTGGTTCTTGAGGCGAAGTTGTACTCAAAAAACCTAGGACTAGTTTGCAAAACGAGGTTTTTAACATAATTGTAAATATTTAAATAAAGATTTGATTGACAGTATTGGTTATAGAGGCAAAGTTGTTCAGTATGAGAAGATCTATCATAACATATGCATATTATGTGGCGGTTTTAACCCCACCTGATTACAGAGATTCACCATAGGGAATACATGGTTTTCAAAGCTTTTTAACACTTATAGCGCCCCCTATACTCCGATCTCCATAAAACTTTGCATGTGTCTTCAACATGTTATGCCACATATACCCAACAATTTTCGTGAAGTTTTGAGTTTCCCCTTAGGATTTATAGGCTTTTGAGTGTATTTTGCCACGCCTCTTTTCTAAATGGCCCTGTTATAGCCATCCAAATGCAAAAAAATCAACTTTTTTTGATAATTATTGATCTAGAGAGTCCAGAGAATTGTCCTAGACTGGTTTGGTTCTGATTGGGCAAAAAACCAGGGACTAGTTCGCAAAAGTAGATTTTTAACATAATTGCAAATATTTATTTAACGATTTTATTGACAGCAATGGTTCTAGAGGCAAAGTTGTTCAACATGAGGAGATCTATCATATGATATGCATATTTTGCCGATGTGTGCAACATCACGTGATTGCAGAGCCATAAAACTCGTTAGCGCCAACTAGTGGCCGATTTCTTTCAAAATTCTTACAGACCTCTAGGACAATGAGTCAAACATGTCTACTGAGTTTCGTTCCGATCGACCTCCGTTAACCCTGTCTAATAGGTGCTCAAATTTCATTGGCCGATGGCGGCCATGTTTTTTGAGATACGCCAATGTTCTCATAGACAGACATGGAACCTTGGGCCAAGACACCACATACCAATTTTCAAGTCAATCGGACTAGCGGTCGCGTGGTTATAGCTTTTTTTGTGTTTTTTCCATGTTATAGCGCCACCAAGTGGCCAATCGTCGCGATTTTTTTATCGTGTTCAAAGACTGAGCCCATAAACATGTGTACCAAGTTTGGTGAAGATATCTCATTTCTTGCTGGAGTTATAGCCTCTTTAATAAAATAGGCTCCGCCTTAAATGTACATTTCCACGCCCCTTTTCGTTCATGAGTCAAAATTTCAACTTTTTTTTGATAATTATTGATTTTCAGACTAGAGAGAACATTTTGGCACTGGTTTGGTTCCGATATGTCAAAAAACCAGGGACTAGTTCGCAAAAGTAGGTTTTTGACAAAATTCAAAATGGCGGAAAAATTTGCATACCGGAAATGAAATCGGAGATATACGTTTTGTTCGTCATGGTCTCAGCTTTCCAATGATATAAGACACTTGACCCTTAGAAGCAACGGTTTAGGAGTTATGAGCCATTTTGCGTTTTTGGTTGCTGTAGCGCCACCTATTGGCCAATCTGGCTCATAATTTGATAACCTCTCCTCGATTTTTGGACTACCTATTGACAAAGTTTCAAGTCTCTAGCATTTACGGTTTGGTCTGCACGATGAGTTTTACGGCAGAATAATAATAATAATAAAAATCAGTACAATTACAATAGGGTTTCAGCACTTCGTGCTTGAACCCCTAATAATAATAATAATAATAATAATAAAAATCAATACAATTACAATAGGGTTTCAGCACTTCGTGCTTGAACCCCTAATAAAAATCAGTACAAATACAATAGGTGTTCAGCACTTCGTGCTTGAACCCCTAATAATAATTAAAGACATTAAGTTTTATTTAGCAAGTTTTTAAACACTGAAATAATAGATGGAAAAGTCCATTTACAGCCAATATAGGCAATTTACCATAGGAAATGCATGGTTTTTAAAGCTTTTTGACAGTTATAGCGCCACCTATAGTCCGATCTCTTTAAAACTTTGCATGCTTCATCAGCATGTTATGCCAAATGTACCCAACAATTTTCGTGAAGTTTTGAGTTTCCCCTTAGGATTTATAGGTTTTTGAGTGTATTTTGCCACGCCTCTTTTTTAAACGACCCTAGTATAGCCATTCAAATGTAAAAGTTCAATTTTTTTTCAATGATTATTGATCTAGAGAGTCCAGAGAATTATCCTAGACTAGTTTGGTTTCGATCGGGCAAAAAACCAGGGACTAGTTTGCAAAAGTAGGTTTTTAACATAATTACAAAAATTTAATTAATGATTTGATTGACAGCAATGGTTCTAGAGGCAAAGTTGTTCAGCATGAGGAGATCTATCATATGATATGCATATTTTGTGGATGGGTGCCACACCACGTGATAACAGAGCCATAAAACTCGTTAGCGCCAACTAGTGGCCAATTTCTTTCAAAATTCTTACAGACCTCTAGGACCATGAGTCAAACATGTCCACCGAGTTTCATTCCGATCAGCCTCTGTTAACCCCTTCTAATAGGTGCTCGAATTCATTGGCCGATGGCGGCCATGTTTTTTTAGATACACCAATGTCCTCATAGACTTATAAAGTACCTTGGGCCAAGACACTGCATACCAATTTTCAGGTCAATCGGACTAGCGGTCGTGTGGTTATAGCTATTTTCATGTTTTTTTTACATTATAGCGCCACCAAGTGGTCAATCGTCGCGATTTTTTTATCGAGACCAAAGAATGAGCCCATACACACGTGTACCAAGTTTGGTGAAGATATCTCATTTCGTTTTTGAGTTATAGTTTTTTTAGTAAAATAGGCTCCGCCCTGAGCGTCCATTTTGATCCCCTTATCTTCTGTGAATCGAAATTTCAACTTTTTCTCAATGAATGTTGATATTCAGACTACAGACAACATTTTGGCACTGGTTTGGTTCCGATCGGTCAAAAAACCAGGGACTAGTTCGTAAAAGTAGGTTTTCAACAAAATTCAAAATGGCGGAAAATTTTTAATGACGGAAATAAAATCGGAGATATACGTTTTGTTCGCCAAGGTCTCAGCTTTCCAATGATATAAGACACTTGAATGTGGACCAAACGGTTTAGGAGTTATGAGCCATTTTGCGCAATTGATTGCTATAGCGCCACCTATAGGCCAATCGGGCTCATAATTTGATAACCTTTCCTCGATTTTTGTACTACCTA
>NC_090181.1:1375416-1392916 GCF_024679245.1 Pseudorasbora parva
TTCAAACATTACGGGAACGTTACTTTAGAATGTTCTCTGATCGTTCCGTTTCGTCGTTCTGCAAACGTTACGGGAACGTTACTTTAGAATGTTCTCTGATCGTTCCGTTTCGTCGTTCTTCTAACATTACGGAAACGTTACTTTAGAATGTTCTCTGATCGTTCCGTTTCGTCGTTCTGCAAACGTTACGGGAACGTTACTTTAGAATGTTCTCTGATCGTTCCGTTTCGTCGTTCTTCTAACATTACGGAAACGTTACTTTAGAATGTTCTCTGATCGTTCCGTTTCGTCGTTCTTCAAACATTACGGAAACGCTACTTTAGAATGTTCTCTGATCGTTCCGTTTCGTCGTTCTTCAAACATTACGGAAACGTTACTTTAGAATGTTCTCTGATCGTTCCGTTTCGTCGTTCTTCAAACATTACGGGAACGTTACTTTAGAATGTTCTCTGATCGTTCCGTTTCGTCGTTCTTCAAACATTACGTGAACGTTATTTTAGAATGTTCTCTGATCGTTCCGTTTCGTCACTCTTCAAACATTACGGAAACGTTACTTTAGAATGTTCTCTGATCGTTCCGTTTCGTCGTTCTTCAAACATTACGTGAACGTTATTTTAGAATGTTCTCTGATCGTTCCGTTTCGTCGTTCTTCAAACATTTCGTGAACGTTATTTTAGAATGTTCTCTGATCGTTCCGTTTCGTCGTTCTGCAAACGTTACGGAAACGTTACTTTAGAATGTTCTCTGATCGTTCCGTTTCATCGTTCTTCAAACATTACGGGAACGTTACTTTAGAATGTTCTCTGATCGTTCCGTTTCGTCGTTCTTCAAACATTACGTGAACGTTATTTTAGAATGTTCTCTGATCGTTCCGTTTCGTCGTTCTTCAAACATTACGTGAACGTTATTTTAGAATGTTCTCTGATCGTTCCGTTTCGTCGTTCTGCAAACGTTACGGAAACGTTACTTTAGAATGTTCTCTGATCGTTCCGTTTCGTCGTTCTTCAAACATTACGGAAACGTTACTTTAGAATGTTCTCTGATCGTTCCGTTTTGTCGTTCTTCAAACATTACGTGAACGTTATTTTAGAATGTTCTCTGATCGTTCCGTTTCGTCGTTCTTCAAACATTACGTGAACGTTATTTTAGAATGTTCTCTGATCGTTCCGTTTCGTCGTTCTGCAAACGTTACGGAAACGTTACTTTAGAATGTTCTCTGATCGTTCCGTTTCATCGTTCTTCAAACATTACGGGAACGTTACTTTAGAATGTTCTCTGATCGTTCCGTTTCGTCGTTCTGCAAACGTTACGGGAACGTTACTTTAGAATGTTCTCTGATCGTTCCGTTTCGTCGTTCTGCAAACATTACGGGAACGTTACTTCAGAATGTTCTCTGATCGTTCCGTTTCGTCGTTCTTGAAACATTACGGAAACGTTACTTTAGAATGTTCTCTGATCGTTCCGTTTCGTCGTTCTTCAAACATTACGGAAACGTTACTTTAGAATGTTCTCTGATCGTTCCGTTTCGTCGTTCTTCAAACATTACGGAAACGTTACTTTAGAATGTTCTCTGATCGTTCCGTTTCGTCGTTCTTCAAACATTACGGAAACGTTACTTTAGAATGTTCTCTGATCATTCCGTTTCGTCGTTCTTCAAACATTACGGAAACGTTGCTCAAGTACCAGCATTTAAAAAAAACGTTAAAACATCCAAATAAAATGTTCAGGGGAAAATGTTCCATAAATGAATAAGGTTTTTGTGCTAACGTTATGAAAACACTAAATACCAAATAACGTTAAATGAACATTCTATTAATGTTATTCGAGGAATGTCAAAAAAATCTGTTCTATATAGAACTCCAGGGTTCTAGACTCAGTTTTAAAGAATGGTTTATTCCAAAAAAGGTCCTACATAAGCAGAAATGTCTTAGATAGAACAATTTCTTCTAAGAGTTTACATGCACATCAATATATTTGACAATATTCTGAATAGTATTGAGTCATGTAAACACTACAACGAGTGTCCCCCAAACTGTGATCCCTGTTTTAATAAGCGCTTTGGGTGTCTAGAAAAGCACAATATAAATGTAATGAATTATTATTATTATTAATGGGACATTTGCTGCACGGAAGCACCTTTTTCAGGAAACGAACTGTATGCAGAAATATGCACATACTCAGGAACTATGGCTGATGGCAAATGCTTAGGAGCAAAAACAATACATTTTATGGAGTGACTCACTTTAATAGATTATTAAAAGACATTTACATGTCATTTTATCATATTATTTGCATAATAAATGATTATTATGGACATTCGTCCCCTCCGACACTTTGCACATGGTCACTTCTGAAGGTGAGAAGCATTCTAGTCCTAATTAAATCATAGAGAATAAGCAGTAATCAAACTAATAACTGAGGACAATCTCCTGGGAAATAATCAAGGGAAAGGAAGCACGCTAGTGTCGATCAGCAGACTTACAACAATCGTGTATACAGGAATATACTGTATATAATACACCAATCAGGCATAACATTATGACCACCTAAAATTGTGTTGGTCCCTCTGACCTGTCAAGGCATGGACGCCTCTAGACCCCTGAAGGTGTGCTGTGGTATCTGGCACTAAGTTGTTAGCAGCAGATCCTTTAAGTCCTGTAAGTTCCAAGGTGGGGGATCCATGGATCGGACTTGTTTGTTCAGCTCATCCCACAGAGACTCAATTGGATTCCACATTTACATTTACATTTAATCATTTAGCAGACGCTTTTATCCAAAGCGAATTACAAAAAGAACCAGCATTAACTTCTGGAGCAGTTTGAGCTCCAGTAGCTCGTCTGTTTGATCGGACCCCACGGGCCAGCCTTCGCTCCCCACGGTCATCAATGAGCCTTGGCCGCCCATGACCCTGTGGCCGGTTCTCCACTGGTCCTTCCTTGGAGCACTTTTGATAGATACTGACCACTGCAGACCGGGAACAGCCCACAAGAGCTGCAGTTTTGGAGATGCTCTGACCCAGTCGTCTAGCCGTCACAATCTGGCCAAACTCGCTCAAATCCTTACGCTTGCCCATTTCTCCTGCTTCACACACATCAACTCTGAGGACTAAATGTTCACTTGCTGCCTAATATACCCCACCCACTAACAGGAGCCGTGATGAAGAGATCATCAGTGTTATGCCGGATCGGTGTATAATCACACACACACACACACACACAATCATACTCATATACACTCATATGTACACACACACACACACACACACACACACACACACACACACATACACTCATATGTACACACACACACACACACACACATATATATACACACACACACACACACACAGAGAGAGAGTTTGATTAGAGAAGTCATTTAATGTTAGACGAGAAATTGATTGAACTGATTGATTCATTAGAAGCCAATTAAATAAGATACATTACCTCACATTTCTTCTCACACACTTATAATATAATGGATACACACACACACACACACACACACAGTACATATACACACGTAAGCACACACATGATATGTAAACACGTACAGAGATGATTTTCTACTACTACACACGAGCTTTCTGAATGAAATGAAACTTATCTTAACTAATGGCACTGATCAGCTCCGATAATAACCCGTTAATTCGAGTGTGATTGAGGTTAATGTGCCAAGCTGAAGAAAACCCGTCAAACCCCATCAATTCTGGAGAGACTGGATGACAAAACCCGGCGCGGTAACCGAGCGCATCTCTGACCGAACGCCACCGCATTATAACGGAGCGATCATCTGGCGGCGCGCGGTGCGTCGTGACGCGTTTTACCGAGATTCGCGCGGATGATTATTTTATACATAAATCAGATAAACCCTGACAGAAAGCAGAGCCTCACCGTGCGCAGGAACTGGATCTCATCCTCCGCGTCTCCGCCTTCAGCCATGATGAGCTCCGTCAGTCCACAGCAGCCATAGAGACGCGCGCGCACGCGTGTGTGTGTGTGTGTGTGTGTGTGAGCGCGCTGCCAGCGGAACCGCATTGGGGTTTCGGCTCTGACGTCACGCCTGGCGCATATTAATATTAATACACAGGTGAATATAAGTATTCTGGGTGCTTTATGAGAGTTTGTTCAAAGAAATGTTTTGACTTTAATACCGTGATTTTGTTCTATGCGTAAACCAATGTGTTTATATTGCTTTGTTCATATATTAATGTGTCTTATTACGAATATGAAAATATTTCCCCTTTTCATGTGCACTCATTTGTTCTGCAGTAAATATGAATATAATTGAAAAGTAAAACTGCTGACTGACTGAATTTATTTATTTATTTCGACTTAATCTTGTGTATCTGGATGGATAAAACGTATGTTTTATATTACATTATGGGGACATTTGTCATTGTCCCCCCACAATGTAATATACAGTTCCTTGCGAAAGTATTCGGCCCCCTTGAACTTTTCGACCTTTTGCCACATTTCAGGCTTCAAACATAATGATATGAAACTGTCATTTTTTTGTGAAGAATCAACAACAATTGGGACACAATCATGAAGTGGAACAAAATTTATTGGATATTTCAAACTTTTTTAACAAATCAAAAACTGAAAAATTGGGCGTGTAAAATTATTCAGCCCCTTTACTTTCAGTGCCGCAAACTCTCTCCAGAAGTTCAGTGAGGATCTCTGAATGATCCAATGTTGACCTAAATGACTAATGATGATAAACAGAATCCACCTGTGTGTGATCAAGTCTCCGTATAAATGCACCTGCACTGTGATCGTCTCAGAGGTCCGTTTAAAGCGCAAAGAGCATCATGAAGAACAAGGAACACACCAGGCAGGTCCGAGATACTGTTGTGGAGAAGTTTAAAGCCGGATTTGGATACAAAAAGATTTCCCAAGCTTTAAACATCCCGAGGAGCACTGTGCAAGCGATAATATTGAAATGGAAGGAGTATCAGACCACTGCAAATCTACCAAGACCTGGCCGTCCCTCTAAACCTTCAGCTCATACAAGGAGAAGACTGATCAGAGATCAGCCAAGAGGCCCATGATCCCTCTGGAGGAACTGCAGAGATCTACAGCTGAGGTGGGAGACTCTGTCCATAGGACAACAATCAGTCGGATAATGCACAAATCTGGGCTTTCTGGAAGAGTGGCAAGAAGAAAGACATTTCTTAAAGATATCCATAAAAAGTGTCGTTTTAAGTTTGCCACAAGCCCCCTGGGAGACACACCAAACATGTGGAAGAAGGTGCTCTGGTCAGATGAAACCAAAATTGAACTTTTTAGCAACAATGCAAAACGTTATGTTTGGCGTAAAAGCAACACAGCTCATCACCCTGAACACACACCATCCCCACTGTCAGACATGGTGGCGGCAGCATCATGGTGTGGGGCTGCTTTTCTTCAGCAGGGACAGGGAAGATGGTTAACATTGATGGGAAGATGGATGGAGCCAAATACAGGACCATTCTGGAAGAAAACCTGATGGAGTCTGCAAAAGACCTGAGACTGGGACGGAGATTTGTCTTCCAACAAGACAATGATCCAAAACATAAAGCACAATCTACAATGGAATGGCTCAAAAATAACCATATCCAGGTGTTAGAATGGCCAAGTCAAAGTCCAGACCTGAATCCAATCGAGAATCTGTGGAAAGAACTGAAAACTGCTGTTCACAAACGCTCTCCATCCAACCTCACTGAGCTCCAGCTGTTCTGCAGGAGGAATGGGCAAACATTTCAGTCTCTCGATAAGCAAAACTGATAGAGACAAACGGCAAGAGACCTACAGCTGTGATCGCAGCAAGAGGTGGCGCTACAAAGGGTTAACTTAAGGGGGACGAATAATTTTGCACGCCCAATTTTTCCGTTTTTAATTTGTTAAAAAAGTTTGAAATATCCAATAAATTTCGTTCCACTTAATGATTGTGTCCCACTTGTTGTTGATTCTTCACAAAAAATTACAGTTTCATATCATTATGTTTGAAGCCTGAAATGTGGCAAAAGGTCGCAAAGTTCAAGGGGGCTGAATACTTTTGTAAAGCATTGTAAACAAGTACACACACACACACACTGTAATTGCAGCATATAGTAAATTATTTCAACAGAAACAAAATATACAGCCCAGAGTACAGGTGTGTAGGAATAATTTCATGTCATAAATCATGAATCATTAAAATAAAAAGCATTGAAAACCTCTGGAACTGCATTGATTTCCTCGTCTGACCCCGTGACCCTTCATGTCAATGTTTAGGACAAAGTTGCAGAACTGCTTCAAAACTACTCATCGCTGACGGTGTGTGTGTGTGTGTGTGTGTCTCTTCATGGCACACTGCAAAAAATGCTCTTCTTACTCAGTATTTTTGTCTTGTTTCTAGTCCAAACATCTGAAAATTCTTACATTAAGAAACATTTACTAGAGAGGTAAAAATTATTGTCTTGTTTTGGGGAAAAATAACTCAAAATGAAGAGAGTTTTTGCTTAAAATAAGATAAATAATCTGCCAATGGGGTGAGAAAAATAATCTTGTTTTCTGTTTGAATTAAGATTATTTTTCTCACCCCATTGGCAGATTATTTATCTTATTTTAAGCAAAAACTCTCTTCATTTTGAGTTAGTTTTCCCAAAAACAAGACAATTACTTTTGCTTGTCTAGTAAATGTTTCTTAATGTAATAATTTTCAGATGTTTGGACTAGAAACAAGACAAAAATACTGAGTGAGAAGAGCATTTTTTGCAGTGCAGTCTCCTGGCAAATAGTTATTATTTACATTCATCCCACAGTGGATGGGTGGATTTATATTTATCCATTTAGCAGACACTTACAATAAAGAGGAACATCAATCAATTCAGCAGAACCAACAATATTCATAGAGCACAATGTTTACTCTTGTTTTGGTCAAAGTTAGACATCACAGCCGATGGAGTCATGCTCAAGAACAGAACTGGCTTTGCAGTCTTCTGCTGCGCCCTAGTGGTGTGACTGTAAAACTACATCCATCACTTTAAGTAAATTCATTCCAAATTACCTTTTTTTATGGGTCATTACAAGCATATTTGTAAAACACGTTAATAATATCACTAAAACATTAAATAATATAATTTTTAAGCTTTCCAAATAATAATAATAACACTAATACATTTTATTTGTATTGCACTTTACATGTGAAACAAATCTCAAAGTGCTACAGTTAAGATCATTTAAAAATTGTAAAATACTAATAGATTTAATAATTAAAAGTCTCCAAAATAGGAGATTCTCCAAAAAATGTATTCTCCAAAAATAAATGTTTTTAGTCCTTTTTTAAAGTGACCTATTAATACATTAAAAATAATATCATTATTTATATAGCATGAAAGTTGTGATAAACTTCAGTCTTTGGTATGAATTCATATTAATGCATGTGTTGTTTCTTTTGACAGTCAGATATAAAACTGAAACGGCCTTTATAAGCTTTGCTTCTTGCATATCTATAATTTCAGTTAAATATACATGGTTACTATAGTAACTGTTACTACAATAAACTCATAAAGGACTGATCATCAAACACTGTAAGCAATTTTCCTTTATGAAAACTTCTTATGAAATCTGATTTATGTTTATATAGCTATATTATGGTTTTTTTTTATCATAACAACAACAACAACAACAACAACAACCACAACAACAACAACAACAACAACTGGTAAATATGATTTAGTAGGCTACAGATTTTTTGTGTGTGGTTTAAACCGTAAAGATGTTTTTGACAAACTCTTCCCTCATTAATGCTGCCGTTAAGTGCTGTCGGAATTATCATAAATACAAGTTTCCGTGTTAAAGAAAGTGGGAAGTAGGAAAATTCCGATCACAAGTGAATTTCATACTCAATAACTCAATATGTACCTTGTGTAAAAAATCACAAAACATTACTTCTTTGCTTACTCGAATAATTATACTGAAGTTATTACAATAGTGAATATTTCTAAGGTTTTTGTGTCCGTTTAAAGCGCGCGTGCTCCTCGCGTCCGCGTTTGAATAAAGGGCGCGAATTTTATTTGTATGACCGTTTTGCGACACGTCGTTTTCAATGTAAACACGTTCTGTAAACGATAGTAAACCGAAGTACTTTACATCGCTAAACTCATGAGGAATATTTAACGTCATCACATCTCAGGTAACTGCCTCACTAAGCCTATATAACGGTTATTTTGAATAATACAAATAACCGCCATTTTTTTTCCTCTCAGAAATGTCTTCGTTTATTTTTCGCTCACTTTTTACATGAGCATTCATATATTAACACAGATAAACGGACAAAAATGCTCACATTTATGACACAATTGAGCATGTACATAGATAGAGTCTTTAAATCTGTTTTTCATCAAGTTTGATGTTATTCTGAGGTAATTATATTCTCTAATAACCCTCCAACTTGTATTTCTACATTTACATTCAGATGGTTTCAGGTTTTTACTGTTTTACTATCCTTGTGTGGATATTTTGGTGTGTATATATTTCTTTGGGGATATTTTGTTATGCATATAGTTCTTTTTTATATAATTCTATGCAGTTAGGTGTAATGAATGTTCTATTTTAAAACATCGTGAAACAAATAGCCTATTTCGCCTGCGCCTCAGTCATAGATAGATAGATAGATAGATAGATAGATAAGTCTTCTGTCCCCTTTAAGTTAATGCGGTGTCTTTTTCTGCAGCTGAGTGTCCGCAGCGCCGCTGTTTTGCTTTATGACACACTTCTGATGGGGGCGGGGCCATCCCTAAACCAACCAATCACAGTTTAGGAGACAAACGCTGCCGCCTCTCATTGGTCTCTGGGCCTATCAATCACAAGGTGAGACCGCTGTCCTCCAGAACGCACTTTATTCCGAGAGCGAGAACCGTCATGCACCTCAGATGGGTGAGTTTAACATCATTAACTTAATATTACATCCGATTATTGACATTTAAACACTCTAATATAGCTTGAAATGATGTTTTAATGCGGATGAGATAATGCGTGTCATTTGTTGAGCGAAAAAAAGACGCATAACTTAATACAGATCACACAAATGCATCGATCATAAGCATATTTTAGCTCAATTTAAAATGTGCTGTTGAATAAATGGCTTTGAGAGAGAAATGCAGTGAATGTTTAAAGCATCAATGATGCAGCAGTGCAAAAATAACTTTCTGCATAATAAATGATGCTCAATATAGTGCGGATTATTCATGCACTGCTCGCCTAATCCACAGATATAATATACTGGGTTTGTTTTGGCTCAATAGACATATTTTAAAGAGACGGCTTGTGCATGATCCTTTTATTTTAATGTGTAATTGTTATGAGGTTATGCTCTAGTCATTCAACTGCTTATTTGAATAATTATGCATACAGTTCAAAGGCTTTAGCGGAAGAAATGATACTGAATGACATTATCAATGGACCCTCTGTTAGTTTTCATCAATATGCATTCATGGATATTTTTGGCAGGTTATTTTCTGGCCTACAAACACATCTGGCAGCTACGATGCATAAAATATTATAGATTTGATTATGAAGGTTATTACTTACTGAAAAAAAGATAATAATTATTAAGATTCGTCTTTGTAATAATCACAAAACAATTACTAGTCAAGTCAACTTTATTTATATTGCTCTTCTCCAATGCCGATTGTGTCAGAGCAGCTTCAGTGTTAAACAGGACAATACTGCAGCAGAATTAGATTTGGCTGTACAGTCGTTCTGGAGTAAACAGTGATGTTATCAGCTTATTTTAATTTATCATAGAGAGACAATGTTGGCAGATCAGTATTATAGTTTATAGAGTTAAATAAAACCTAATTAATTACAGAGAGAATTTACTGTGCTGCCGAATTGCAATTAATCCAAATTATTATTTTGTTCTATTTTGATGTGGTTGTGCGCGTGAAAGCATCATGTCTGTGTTTATCAGGCTGTGTCTTTACGTTGCATTTAAAGCCTTCTTCATTTTGACAGGCCTTCGATCGCCCCGATGATGAACACCAGTCCATCCCGGGCCGTCCCCGACTCGAGACGAGACCCGCGAGACAACCGCCAACTTAATTTAGGAGCGTGATTAATTAAAACGGGCCCCGTAATGGAAGGCACACACACTGTGCTGCGTCTGTACAAACCCATCCATGAGATGTGCTTTATCAGTCTGTACTTCCCAACGAGGAAGTCCCGAGGTTTCACACGAGCTGGCCATTCCCCTAATAAAGTCTGGCCTCTTTGTGACCCAACCAGGACTAAACAAAGACGGCACTATTACAAATCAGCGGATGAAGTTTTGCAGTCCGAGGCGACAAAAGGAGCGGTTGCTCAGCTTCACTGGCTGGCCGTCGAACGCCATCAACTCCTGACGGATCTCCTGTCTTTATGTAGTGATTGTGCAGAGAGAATTAAGATGGGAAACCAGGATGGAAAGCTCCAGATAGAAGGACATGGGGAACAAAATATTTGTAATATTACTCTTCCTATGTCCCCGGAGCGCAAGAGAGCATCCTCAAGAGTTCGTAAGCTGAAGAAACTTGGATCCAAGAAGATGGATAGCACTGAAGACTTCTTGCAGAGCAAGATTAAGAAAAAGGTGCATGTTGGAGCAACTTCCGGAAAGCCATGGAATGGCTCGGACACTCCCGGATCAGGCTCCTATGTTAGCGTCTCAAGCCAGCCGCTTCTTCCAATGGACGAAGACTTCCAAATTGCCCATGATGGCTGGGATTTCATGGAGGAACCTCGTTCTTTCGAATGTGAAATGGATTGCACAGAGCTGTCCGAGTTTGCAGAGCTCTGTTCAGAGTACGAGAACGAACGTGGACATATCGACCCTCACAAGAAGTTTGGGAGGTTAATTGAGGAAACTGGATCTCATTCACATTTGGATGTGGAGCGAATCTACCAGAACTCTTTAGAACAAGACAAGTTCAATCGCTTGACACACAAGAAGGCGCCATCGTCCCCCACTGACGCCAACCTTCGCTCCTGGACCAGAAGCCCCACTTCGAGCTCTCTCTCCGGGGTTTTTAATGTGTCCTATCCTCCCAATAACAGTCTCCAGAGCATGTCTCCTCTTTCCTCTCAGCTTCCCAGTCCCCAAATGAACCATCGTATTGTGTTGCTGCCTGAGGAGGAGGACGATGGAAATAAACGCTCCTCGAGAGACGAGCCCAAAGTCATCGACAAAAACGGCAACTGCAGGACAGCCACGCGCCTCGACCTGAACCTCAGCCATCATTTTAATCTGAACGGAGCCAGCACATCGAGTGCCACGACCTCAGGTAATCTCTTCTGTTTCAAACTGTGCAAAAACTCATCGAGCTCTGATATTTCTCACTTATTTGAGCTTTTATGGGGCTTTTCATTGAGCTATTAGGGCTCGACATTAATGCTTGTCCGGGATAAGTGGATTTTTTAAAGAGAATTTTACTCGCCCGACAGACAAGAGGCTTAAAACGTCATTAACAAAAGACAACTAACGAATCACCAAAATACAAGAATGATTCTGCATTAATTTAGTGTAAGTGTCGATGGATGGTGGATAATATAATATATAATGAACTGAAGGTGGCGCTGTTGACGCTCCACAACCTCTCGAGGAGAAATCACAACACATGAGACACTGAGAAACTGAGCTAAACATTCAACATGTGACGTTTTTATATTTATAACACATGATACAGTTAAACAACATCAACCGAGCAAGAGTGTGTTTTCCTGAACACCATCATGACTGTAAATGACACTGATTTCATAGGACAGCTCCATAAACAATTAATTAACATCGGGTCACTTACATTTGAGACGCAATATTGACTGTTTTTGTTCTATTTCAGCAGCGAAAATAGAACACAGCAGAACCATAACGCATCTCACAGCAACAGTGTGGGTGCTTCCCAATTCTTATTTGTGCATCCTCGTTTCCTTTCCTAGCTTCCTTTACTCAGGCCTTAGCTCCGCCCCTTCAGGATGCGAGGGAAGGTCGCGAGGAAAAGACGCGAGGGCGGAGGAGCGAGGAAACGAGGAGGGATATTAAGAAGCACCTGTGTGTTACTGAACGATTCAGTATTTGAATGAATCAGCCGTTTGGATGAATCGTTTGAATGAATCAACTCAATGACTCACTCATTAAGATGGTCAGCGTTAGAACAAATCAACTCAATGACTCACTCATTAAGATGGTCAGTGTTAGAATGAATCGACTCAATGACCCACTCATTAGGATGGTCAGCGTTAGAACAAATCGACTCAATGACTCACTCATTAAGATGGTCAGCGTTAGAACAAATCGACTCAATGACTCACTCATTAAGATGGTCAGTGTTAGAACAAATCGACTCAATGACTCACTCATTAAGATGGTCAGCGTTAGAACGAATCGACTCAATGACTCACTCATTAAGATGGTCAGTGTTAGAACGAATCGACTCAATGACTCACTCATTAAGATGGTCAGCGTTAGAACAAATCGACTCAATGACTCACTCATTAAGATGGTCAGCGTTAGAACAAATCGACTCAATGACTCACTCATTAAGATAGTCAGCGTTAGAACAAATCGACTCAATGACTCACTCATTAAGATGGTCAGCGTTAGAACGAATCGACTCAATGACTCACTCATTAAGATGGTCAGTGTTAGAACGAATCGACTCAATGACTCACTCATTAAGATGGTCAGCGTTAGAACAAATTGACTCAATGACTCACTCATTAAGATGGTCAGCGTTAGAACGAATCGACTCAATGACTCACTCATTAAGATGGTCAGCGTTAGAACGAATCGACTCAATGACTCACTCATTAAGATGGTCAGTGTTAGAACAAATCCACTCAATGACTCACTCATTAAGATGGTCAGGGTTAGAACGAATCGACTCAATGACTCACTCATTAAGATGGTCAGTGTTAGAACGAATCGACTCAATGACTCACTCATTAAGATGGTCAGTGTTAGAACAAATCCACTCAATGACTCTCTCATTAAGATGGTCAGGGTTAGAACGAATCGACTCAATGACTCACTCATTAAGATGGTCAGCGTTAGAACAAATCGACTCAATGACTCACTCATTAAGATGGTCAGCGTTAGAACAAATCGACTCAATGACTCACTCATTAAGATGGTCAGCGTTAGAACGAATCGACTCAATGACTCACTCATTAAGATGGTTAGTGTTAGAACGAATCGACTCAATGACACTCATTAAGATGGTCAGTGTTAGAACGAATCGACTCAATGACTCACTCATTAAGATGGTCAGCGTTAGAACAAATTGACTCAATGACTCACTCATTAAGATGGTCAGCGTTAGAACGAATCGACTCAATGACTCACTCATTAAGATGGTCAGTGTTAGAACGAATCGACTCAATGACTCACTCATTAAGATGGTCAGTGTTAGAACAAATCCACTCAATGACTCACTCATTAAGATGGTCAGGGTTAGAACGAATCGACTCAATGACTCACTCATTAAGATGGTCAGCGTTAGAACAAATCGACTCAATGACTCACTCATTAAGATGGTCAGCCTTACAACAAATCGACTCAATGACTCACTCATTAAGATGGTCAGGGTTAGAACGAATCGACTCAATGACTCACTCATTAAGATGGTCAGCGTTAGAACAAATCGACTCAATGACTCACTCATTAAGATGGACAGTGTTAGAACGAATCGACTCAATGACTCACTCATTAAGATGGTCAGTGTTAGAACGAATCGACTCAATGACTCACTCATTAAGATGGTCAGTGTTAGAACAAATCGACTCAATGACTCACTCATTAAGATGGACAGTGTTAGAACAAATCGACTCAATGACTCACTCATTAAGATGGACAGTGTTAGAACAAATCGACTCAATGAATCACTCATTAAGATGGTCAGCCTTAGAACAAATCGACTCAATGACTCACTCATTAAGATGGTCAGTGTTAGAACGAATAAACTCAATGACTCACTCATTAAGATGGTCAGCGTTAGAACAAATCGACTCAATGACTCACTCATTAAGATGGTCAGTGTTAGAACGAATCGACTCAATGACTCACTCATTAAGATGGTCAGCGTTAGAACAAATCGACTCAATGACTCACTCATTAAGATGGACAGTGTTAGAACAAATCGACTCAATGAATCACTCATTAAGATGGTCAGCCTTAGAACAAATCGACTCAATGACTCACTCATTAAGATGGTCAGTGTTAGAACGAATCAACTCAATGACTCACTCATTAAGATGGTCAGCGTTAGAACAAATCGACTCAATGACTCACTCATTAAGATGGTCAGTGTTAGAACGAGTCGACTCAATGACTCACTCATTAAGATGGTCAATGTTAGAACGAATCGACTCAATGACTCACTCATTAAGACAGTCAACGTTTGACCGAATCGACTCAATGACTCACTCATTAAGACTCACCTGCCGCCAACTACTGGTGGTTTAATTTCATGTTTAAACATACTTTCCAACATTTCTTTTTTGTTTATTCACAAATACAAATCTCATAACATTATTTAATGCAGTTGTAATTTTTCAGTGTAAATGATTTAATTAGATTGGTAACAGCCCTATAGTGTCTTATTTTAATTGAATGCAGGGGTGGGGAACGTTGATCCAGAAGGGCCACTCTCTTGCAGAGTTTAGCTCCAACCCCGAAAAAAACACTCACCTGCCTGTAACTTTAGTAATTCTGAAGACCTTAGGGCCTTTTATAAAAGGTAAAAATATCACAGATATGCAGATTTAAATATGTCGAAGCTGGTTGAACACTGGTGAGAATAATGCTTCAGAATAAACCATATTTACAACACACACACACACAAAAAAGAAAGAAACAAACTTTTTTTCTGAACAAGTGAATGACCGGTTTACTTGTCTGAAGGACAAGCACATGAACATGTTTAAAGTCGAGACCTAAAATCATAATTATTAACGTTATTAATAATATAGGGAGCCCACAACAACAACGACAACAAAAAACATTAAAAAATGTCAACGTTTTTTAATTAATAGATAATAGAAATTAGATTTTTTGGGGGATATTTTGACCACTCAAAATAGGAAATGTCCCGGTTTCCGTTTCAGAAATCTGGTCACCTTATATCAAATACCATTTTACTGTGTAAAGCTGCATGCCGGACTAGAAGCGAATGGACTAGAAACATTTAAAGTTATCGAAGTGTTAAAAATAAGGTGGATAGTGACGCTTTCCTTACCAAACCCAACAGATCTCATGTTCATTCTGATTTCTTTGTCATGTGACTCGGCCTTTCCCAGAGATCCGCTATTGAATTTTCTCTGTGTTTGAGAGTCACTAAGATCAAAGCCTCCATGAAAATAATTTCATCCTGCAGGAGGGAGGTTTAAAATATCCACACGGGTCGCCTCAGAAGTCCCCAGCGTTAATGAGATGAAAAGGATTAAAACACTTTTACTTGGGAAGCGCGTGAGCTGCATCTCACGGTTAAAGAATTCCCATTAAGCGTCCGGCCTTTCTGTGATCTTTCTCTTGTTGAACATCACTCGTTTGATTTGATCATCGGCTATCAGATGTGGGACAGAACACACTTCCTTTGCTCAGGGCAGAATAGATGCTTCCTCTCTGCTTATAAGAGACGTTACGGACGCTTCAGAACATGTGAGTGCTGTTTGTTTACTGTCATGTTTTCAATCACATGAGTGCTAGCAATGTGTGTTTTCGCAAAGACTTGCAGTTTTATTCGTCCGGCACTAAGAAGTCTTTCCCAAGTGACTCTCTGTTCGTTTGTCTCCTCGCTTCAGTGAGCATCTCTGAGAGAGACTGATCATGTGATGACTGTGATGAACTCTAGTCCTTTCACAGACTGGGCGAGCTGAGAAACAGAGATTCTGAACTCAACAAAATAACGTAATCAGTTTGAATGAATGACTCACTCATAGAGACTTCACTTGTTTTATTACTGGATGAATCAGTGTTTTTGAGTGAATCTCTTGAGTGATTGATTCAATGACTCACTCATAAAGACTCCACTTGTTTCATTACTGGATGAATCAGTTTTTTGAGTGAATCTCTTATATAAATGATTCAATGATTGAATGAATCTCTTGAGTGAATGATTCAATGACTCTCATAAAGACTTCACTTGATTCATTTCTGGATGAATCAGTGTTTTGAGTGAATCTCTTGAGTGAATGATTCCATGACTCTCATAAAGACTTCACTTGTTTCATTACTGGATGAATCAGTGTTTTTGAGTGAATCTCTTTTATAAACGATTCAATGATTGAATTAATTTCTTGAGTTAATGATTCAGTGACTCACTCGTAAAGACGTCACTTGTTTTATTACTGAATGAATCAGTGTTTTGAAATGTGAATCTCTTGAATGAATGATTCAATGACTCACTCATAAATACTTCAATTGTTTCATTACTGGATGAATCAGTGTTTTTGAACAAACCTCTTGAGTGAATGATTCAATGACTCACTCTTAAAGCCATGACTTGTTTCATTACTGAATGAATCAGTGTTTTGAAATGTGAACCTCTTGAATGAATGATTCAATGACTCACTCATAAAGACTTCACTTGTTTCATTACTGGATGAATCAGTGTTTTTGAATTAATCTCTTGAGTGAATAATTCAATGACTCATTTATAAAGACTACTTGTTTCATTAATGGATGAATCAGTGTTTTCTGAACAAATCTCTTGAGTGAATGATTCAATGACTCACTCAAAAATACTTCACTTGTTTCATTACTGGATGAATCAGTTTTTTAGAATGAATCACTTGAGTGAATGATTCAGTGAACCACTCGTAAAGACTTCACTTGTTTCATTACTGGATGAATCAGTTTTTTAGAATGAATCACTTGAGTGAATGATTCAGTGAACCACTCGTAAAGACTTCACTTGTTTCATTACTGGATGAATCAGTGTTTTGAAATCTCTTGATTTCAAAACAAATCAAGAGATCTTAGTCTCTGAGATCTCAGTGAATCTCTTGAATGAATGATTCAATGACAATAACTTTCAAAAGGTGATTTACTCTACTTTGATCATTACCGCAGACGTCAGTGTGTCATTTAGGAATGAGATTGTGTGGATGTTTGAATCGAGCTCGCCATCTTTGAATGATTAATCATACTGCACACTATATAGTGAAGCATGTAGATTGTCTAACAGCAGTGGTTGAGCTCAGGATTCTCCTATACACTATAATATTTCATCAGTCAATAAACCATCTAAAAATACCTCCACCGTGTAAAACATCATTTCCTCTATATCCATAACATACCCACTCCATATCATTGAGTTTGAGTGATCGTTTTCTTACTCAAAAGCTTTATAGAGGGTCTGTTCAGCATCATTCACTGTAGACTTTGAGTCTAAAACACATTTGAAAAGTAAACCTTCAGTGCAAGTTCTACACTCAAAATAATAAACTGTTGAATGAACTTAATTAAATTAAGGAAAACCTTTCCACGAAATTGAATTATGCTT
>NC_090181.1:1397916-1450416 GCF_024679245.1 Pseudorasbora parva
TGTTTAAACACACTACATTTAAACAATGTTCAATTCATTACTTTAGATGTATGTAGCCTAGTACCTTAGAAACAGGTTTTTTCTTTATTTTTGTAATCTTTTTTAAAGAAATCCTGCAGGTCATAAAGATTTTTTTTTTCTCCAAGAAAGGAGTGCTCTCATTATTTCATTTGTTTACCTTAATCTAAATGCCATTTTTCTTGCTTTACCCAAGGCAAAAAGCCATGTGTTGACTTTGAAACAGAGTAGCCTACACTTTACATTATATGTGGGGAAATTACTAGATTTTCGCATCAATGTCTGTTTTAAAGCAGACAGCGCGCTATCACTTTAATTCAGCGCGTTCAGCACAGCAAATCAGACTCGGTGCAGAAACGATCGCGGCTGCACTTCGCACTGACGGACCGACGCTGTGTGCAGTGTGAAAACTGTAATCTGTTAACATGGTACGGAAAAAACACGCACTGCAAACAGACTAGGCAGGCATCAGCAGGTGTGCTTCAGATAGCCATGCTCGATGTATTGCCACGGCTTTCTCATGCTGCCACAATAACGTTACCTACGTACTGATACAGTTTTGTCCACTACCCTTCTTCCGTCATCATTATGTTTCACGGGGAAGCCAAACGATGCTCTCACGCGATGTGAATGATGCAGGAGGCTTTTCAGGTGTTTCTGCGCCTTCGCTAGCCATTTGTTGACTAATGATGCCTTCACGTGAACGACTGCTGTTTGAACTTTCCCTGAAACTCGGCATCGAGTTTAAAGGAACAAAATTACTTGTAATATCGGCATATGCAACGGCCTTTTACTCTGCGATCGCTAAACAATTAAGATTAATCCACAAGTTTAAAAAAAAAACTTTAATAAAAAAAAACGCAATAGATCCGCGGGTCACGTGCGTGCCGAACCATGGATCGTGATCCGTTCGGATCACGGATCAACTGCGGTGGTCCGTTGCACCCCTACTGTTAGATGGAGCAAGCAGCAAGTTAACACTTTGACCACGGAGCAATGGAAGAAGGTGGCCTGGTCCACGGTGACACACAATAATAATCTACCGGTCATTATTACTTTGTACCCACGTTCTCACTACACGCTGTTCTGTTGTCAATAAACACACAATGCCACCGACGTTTACTCTCTCCCTCTCTCTCTCTCTGCGTGTGTGTGTACTTGCAGAGAAACTCCGTTAACATACTGCGGTGAAAATTTTCAAATGTGGAGTTTTTATTTATATATATTTATAACATGAGACAGTCGCACCATCACACCACCAAGAGTGCTGTTTTCCTGAATAACATCATGTCTGAAAATTACACTAATTTTAAATAACAGATCCATAAACAATGAATTAAAATTAGTCACTTACATTTTAGATGCAATATCGACTGTTTTTGCTTTATTTCAGCAGTGAAAAAGTTCCAAAGATCACAGCAGAATTAAAACGCATCTCGCAGCAACATGTAACGACCAAAACCTATGTTTTTGCATGCATCACATTAGGGACTTTAAGCAACAGCCACTGATGGAACGGCAACAGCGACCGGAAATAAACTTTTAACTGCCGTAGCCAAAGAATGCAAAAATCACTAAGCAACAATAAAGAGACGGCGTAATGGTGCATTTAACATAATTTGACCAAATATAAAGAAACATGTAATTTAAAAAGCAAGGAAATGGTTGCTTTTGGCATTAAATTATAAACAGATACTATTAAAATGCCACATAACTATATTTACTTATCTAATCTGTCACGTATTAATGACTACGGCAAATCAGCTGTTCTCCCGTAGTAGACGGTTACAGTAGAACGTCACGAAGTAGCAGTTAAAGTCGCGCATGCGCAATAGCACGCCAGAACGCCGTTGCCGTTCCATCAGTGGCTGTTGTTTAAAGTCCCTATTATTGTGCAGTGGCCCCTTTAAGAGACTGATCACTTGACTTATAACGCGCACAACGCTGGTGACGTAGAAGGGCGGTATCTTCAGAGTGACAAGAGCCACGGTAGATGATACATCTTGCTCTGAATTCTTGTAATGTTTGATTTGTTGACTTTTATTTGTGACGCTATATAAGAGCGAGTACCTCATGTATGAGGAGGCGCGTATCTGTACCTGCCAATAAACGTGTGAAATAGACTCTTTTTTTCGCATTCACACTTTATTTTTCATGATTCAACGAGTTATCTGGGTCAAAGCGTTACAAACAGCGTGTTAATTAATGATTCAGCTTTTTGAATGAATCGGTTGAATCAAAGATTCAGTGACCTGTTCGTAAACGACTGAATCATTCTTGAGTGAATCAACCGTTTCAACGAATCGACTCAATGAGTAATTTACTAAGACGGTCACCTGTAATTAAATGTAAATTGCAACAAACTAAAAAAATTATGAAATTTAAACTCTTAACTCTTAAATTTCACATTTTTAGTTATTCTTATGTTAGGGTGATTGGCATACAAGTCAAATAACAGCCCAATCATTAGCCCAAATTACGGCAAATAACAAATTTAGTTTAAATCATTTGCCGACAGCTTGGTCCTCCCCAGTTAAAAATTTCTATCAGCGCCCCTGGCCTGGTCTGAGGAATCACGTGTTCTTCTACATCACGTGGATGGCCGTGTGTGTGTGTGTGTGTGTGTGTGTGTGTGTGTGTGTGTGTGTGTGTGTGTGGCTTACCTGAGGAACACATGGCCCCAGGATGCACTATGGGAAGAAGGCGAGCCGGCGGAGGCAGTGTGATGCTTTGGCCAATGTTCTGCTGGGAAACCTTGGGTCCTCCATCCATGTGGATGTTACTTTGACACGCTCCACCTACCTAAGCATTGCTGAGACCATGTTCAGCCTTTGATGGAAACGGTATTCTGGTGGCTGTGGCTCTTCCAGCAGGATAATGCTCCTGACACAAAGCACAAATGCTTCAGGAATGGTTTGAGGAGCACAACAACCAGTTTGAGGCGTCGACTCGGCCTCCAGATTCCCCAGATCTCAATCCAATCGAGCATCTGTGGGATGAGCTGAACAAACACGTCCGATCCTCCTCGCAACTTACAGGACTTAAAGGATCTGCTGCTAACATCTTGCTGCCTGATACCACAGCGCACCTTCAGGGGTCTAGTGGAGTCCATGCCTCGACGGGTCGGGGGAACTATATTTTATTACCAAGCACTAGTTGTTGTTGTCCAGATGGTGGAGCTGTTTAATCTCTATAATGAGTTCACACAGACGGACCTAATCTCCAGTGTGAAAACAGTCCTGCTTTTACTCAGGCTTTTAGTATTGATGACAGAAGCGCTGCTGAAGATGGAAAGGACGTGCATCTTAATTTCATGACTCAACTCAACTCAGCTTTATTTATATAGCACCATTAAAACAACAATTGTTGACCAAGGTGCTGTACATTATATCAAGTATCAGCAAAAATATAGCACCATATAAAACATAAATTAGGACACAAAACAGACCGGACACAGCTTAAATCAGCTACAGTTAAAAGCCAGAGTAAAAAAAAAAAGGTTTTGAGTTTTGCTTTAAACTCGTGCAATGTAGAGGCAGTTCTAATAGTTAATAAGTTAATATGATTATTTAGTGTCTAAATTAAAACATTGTAATATACTTTAATTAAAAATTCTATTTAGGATTCTAAGAAATCACTCATTTAACCTGGTGAAAAACAGCTCTGTTTTCAGCATGCCGTTTCTGTGCATGTGCCTTTTATGCTAATGAGCTTTGCTCACCCCGCCCCTCTGTTCTGTGGGGGCTTTGAGCATAGATATCCATAATAAAGGCTAGATATCTTATCGTCATCACCGGCAGCCATCTTTTCACAGGCAAGCTTTCTGTCGGGCTCTGTGGAACCTGATGTAAGATGAGTGATCTGTACGAACATAAATACTCTTATCTCGTTGAAATCTTGACGGATTTATACAAATGGTTGGGTTTCTTACAAACGTTATTAACATGGCTACAAATCTGGATGCTTTAACACGTTGAAATTGCAGCTTTTCGTTTCGATAAACGACTTATTCTTGCAGCTTGTTTAAAAAAACAATATTCTAGCCGCTATAACTCTGTGCCACTACTTCACACAATTATTCTGCTTGTTTCCTGAGAAGCTACAGGGTCTCAGCTTTCTAAAGAGGGAAGGCATTTGATGGTAGGCAAAATTAGGTGGGAAAGTGATCTCTGAAATAGGCACAGTGAAATGTAGGGGGGAAATCCTAGTAAATTGCGTTTTTGAAGTTAAAATAAACTTAGTTTGCATGTTTTTTTTGTTAATTTAAAAAAAATACAAATTATTTTATTATAACAGTGATATTCTTATTATAAAGTGTAATATATATATATATATATATATATATATATATATATATATATATATACAGGGAGTGCAGAATTATTAGGCAAATGAGTATTTTGACCACATCATCCTCGTTATGCATGTTGTCTTACTCCAAGCTGTATAGGCTGGAAAGCCTACTACCAGTTAAGCATATTAGGTGATGTGCATCTCTGTAATGAGAAGGGGCGTGGTCTAATGACATCAACACCCTATATCAGGTGTGCATAATTATTAGGCAACTTCCTTTCCTTTGGCAAAATGGGTCAAAAGAAGGACTTGACAGGCTCAGAAAAGTCAAAAATAGTGAGATATATTGCAGAGGGATGCAGCAGTCTTAAAATAGCCAAGCTTCTGAAGCGTGATCATCGAACAATCAAGCGTTTCATTCAAAATAGTCAACAGGGTCGCAAGAAGCGTGTGGAAAAACCAAGGCGCAAAATAACTGCCCGTGAACTGAGAAAAGTCAAGCGTGCAGCTGCCAAGATGCCCCTTGCCACCAGTTTGGCCATATTTCAGAGCTGCAACATCACTGGAGTGCCCAAAAGCACAAGGTGTGCAATACTCAGAGACATGGCCAAGGTAAGAAAGGCAGAAAGTCGACCACCACTGAACAAGACACACAAGCTGAAACGTCAAGACTGGGCCAAGAAATATCTCAAGACTGATTTTTCTAAGGTTTTATGGACTGATGAAATGAGAGTGAGTCTTGATGGGCCAGATGGATGGGCCCGTGGCTGGATTGGTCAAGGGCAGAGAGCTCCAGTCCGACTCAGACGCCAGCAAGGTGGAGGTGGAGTACTGGTTTGGGCTGGTATCATCAAAGATGAGCTTGTGGGGCCTTTTCGGGTTGAGGATGGAGTCAAGCTCAACTCTCAGTCCTACTGCCAGTTTCTGGAAGACACCTTCTTCAAGCAGTGGTACAGGAAGAAGTCTGCATCCTTCAAGAAAAACATGATTTTCATGCAGGACAATGCTCCATCACACGCGTCCAAGTACTCCACAGCGTGGCTGGCAAGAAAGGGTATAAAAGAAGAAAATCTAATGATATGGCCTCCTTGTTCACCTGATCTGAACCCCATTGAGAACCTGTGGTCCATCATCAAATGTGCGATTTACAAGGAGAGAAAACAGTCCACCTCTCTGAACAGTGTCTGGGAGGCTGTGGTTGCTGCTGCACGCAATGTTGATGGTGAACAGATCAAAACACTGACAGAATCCATGGATGGCAGGCTTTTGAGTGTCCTTGCAAAGAAAGGTGGCTATATTGGTCACTGATTTGTTTTTGTTTAGTTTTTGAATGTCAGAAATGTATATTTGTGAATGTTGTTATATTGTTATATTGGTTTCACTGGTGAAAATAAATCATTGAAATGGGTATAAATTTGTTTTTTGTTAAGTTAAGCCTAATAATTATGCACAGTAATAGTCACCTGCACACACAGATATCCCCCTAAAATAGCTAAAACTAAAAACTAAAACTTCCAAAAATATTCAGCTTTGATATTAATGAGTTTTTTGTGTTCATTGAGAACATGGTTGTTGTTCAATAATAAAATTAATCCTCAAAAATACAACTTGCCTAATAATTCTGCACTCCCTGTATATATATAGCTTATATATAAGCTATAACTAGCTCAGAAATGTTTTAGTAGCCTATATATTGATTTAACATAAATACCTTGTGTGTGTGTATATTCATTGCACCTATCTGTTCTGTTCAATGTTACTTTAATATCGAAGTCCATGGTTATAATTATTCATAAGTATGTAGTGTCATAACTACATCTCTGACGTTTATAACAAATGAAATAGTTTGAAAATTGGTTGAAATTTGAGCAAGTTATGGTTATTTAAAAGTACATGCACCATTAAAACACACTGTTACGAGTGAGCGAGCTGCCTGTGACAGGATGGCATTGTATTAAATTGTCACGTTATTGTGTGATTACTAAAATAGCCGAGTGGCACTCGGCCGTGACGTTCAAGTTCAGTGCCGTTATTGCAGCCGTTATCCGTGGATAGCAACGGGTTCTCTAAAGAGAAAAGAGACAGAGGCAGAAGTTGAAGAAGCAGAAAAATGAAGAGATTGACAGTGAGTCGGATGCATCTATGAGCCAGATTCATCATAAAAAAACTAAGAAAAGCAGGGTTAAGAGAAAATACTGCAAAAGCTATTTAGCATTAGGCGCTTGAGTAAATAAATAAATGAAATATGTGGCAGCCGTTGTGTGCAGTAAACTTTCCTTTAACCTGTTGTACTGATGTGATGACTAGCTATAGTTTAAGTGCTAGTAAGCCTATTTAGAGGTGCAGATTGATTCAGGCAGGACTGTGTGTAGACATATTTTATTATGTGTTATGAGGTGGTCCGATTACAAATAGTGGTCCACGCACACAAAAAGTTTGAAAACCCCTGGCTTAGACAACAGGAGAAAGTTTGACAATGTGAGTCTCTCAGGACACATCTGTGCAAGTTCAACCGTATCAATTCAATATATCAGATATATCAGCATCAAAATGGCTGCTGTGGTAATTATTACCCCCAAGAACAGAACACCACAATCGCTAGGACGCCATTCTGCTCCAGCGTATCCAAAATGGCGGACATCTTGCGCTCGCTCAGGGGGCGGTCTGAGCTGAAACGCTGCTGTCACTCAACAGTCGCCGGAGCGGTGACTGATCGTGTGACGTCACACATCGAACGGCTGGATTTCAGACAGGGGAAAACATATTAAGGAGATACAAAAAAAACACTTGATGGATTTTTATCATTATAAGATGGTTGTCAGTCACTACCGACACACATTGCTGTATAATCTACTTATAATCAAAAAGTGCATGTACCATATATATTAACTCTGACGTCACCCGGCAGCGCTTCCGGGTCCAAACACTCTCATACTACAAAAAAAGTTATAATCATAACCTTTTTCTCCATACCAAAATTCCAGATGGCCAGACTGTGATTCATCTTTTATGAATCGTTAAAATATTAATGTCTGTAACGCTGTGAGCACAGAGACTGCTGTGTAGACTGTAAGTATTTAAAATGTTTAACTTTTTGAAATGTTTGATGTTTATTGTGGAAAAATAGCGCTCATAAACGGGCGTCGATGCCATTCTCAAGCGAAACGAGTCGAGGATTGGACCCAGAAACGGCGTTCCTTACGTCACGACTTAACAAGCGGATACTAAGTTATATAAAACATAAATTAGGACACAAAACAGACCGGACACAGCTCAAATCAGCTACAGTTAAAAGCCAGAGTAAAAAAAATTTTAAGCACTGCAAAAAATGCTTTTCTTAATTTGTATTTTTGTCTTGTTTCTAGTCAAAATAACTAAAAATTCTTAAAATAAGAAGTATTTACTAGACAAGCAAAAGTAATTGTTTTGTTTTGGGGATAAACTAACTCAAAATGAAGAGAGTTTTTGCTTAAAATAAGATAAATAATCTGCCAATGGGGTGAGAAAAATAATCTTAATTCAAACAGAAAACAAGATTATTTTTCTCACCCCATTGGCAGATTATTTATCTTATTTTAAGCAAAAACTCTCTTCATTTTGAGTTATTTTTCCCCAAAACAAGACAATTACTTCTCTAGTAAATGTTTCTGATTGTAAGAATTTTTAGATATTTTGACTAAAAACACGACAAAAATACTGAGTAAGAAGAGCATTTTTTGCAGTGTGAGTTTTCCTTAGGGATGCACCGAATCCAGGATTCGGGTTCGGATTCGGCCGAATATTGGGCTTTTTGACTGGGTTCGGTTTCTGCCGAATCTTAGAATTTTTTTCCACCGAACCGAACCCGCTTGCACTACGCGATACCGATGATGTCGCGGTTGATTATGGCAACGTGTTTACTAGGTGGACCGTTCGAATGCAGTCAGCTGTGAGAGAGTGAAAATGGAACTTGTGAACAGAAAATGTGTTGTTTGGCAGTACTTTCAGTCACAAGAAGGCAATTCAAGTCGAGCTATATGTTCAATTTGCAATGCCGATTTGTCTCGTGGTGGCAAGAACCCTAAACAATAGCCGCTGGATGTCCAGTTCGCGAACGAATCGTTCTTTTTAACCGGATCTTTTTAGTGATCCGGTCGAACCAGTTCACCAAATCGGACTGAATCCTTCTAAACGGTTCGCGTCTCAAATCAGCGCTGATCCCACGAGTTACTATAGTTACTCACTTTCTGACATGAGTGAAAGTCCCTCAGACTAGAAATAAACTAATATCTTGAAGTATATGTTGTAACTCCAACAGTTCACTGAACTGAGACAAGTTTTGCTGTGAGAATCGGTGAGCTGAGATAACGTTACTGCATGCGGGATAGCGTCGTCTTGAACAGAACTGTTTCTCTCGGAGTGGGACGGCTGCTGTTTCTCTCGGAAAACTGATGCTGATAATATATGAGCACGGGTGAACTGAGGATTTGTGTAAGTTTATGTTATGTCAATGTACGTTTATTTAATCGGTGTAAAACATCAGTGTTTGCACGACAGTGGCTGTATGGAGTGCTTTTGCAAAACATGAATTAAAAAACGTATCCAAGATGATGATGATGACAATAATAATTATTACTATACTAAGTTTTGATTAAAAATACTTTATATAAATGTGTTTGAATGTAGGCTATTTTCATCTGCCGGGAAGATAGAAATGAAGGAATCTACAGACAGCAATACGGCACAGTCATCCTGGCATAATGTTGGCTTTTTTTAAATTAAATTAAAAATACACTGCTGTGGACGTTGTTTATGTCATTAATGTGTTTACTGTGATAATGGACTGAGGATGGGAGTTGGATTCGGTATTCGGTTTCGGATTCGGCAGAATCTTAACCAGTGGATTCGGGATTCGGCCGAACCTCAAAAATCTGGATTCGGTGCATCCCTAGTTTTGCTTTAAACTCTTTCTCTAATAGAGACAGGCAAGCTGTTCCAAAACCAAGTAATACGCCTGAAAGAGATGCAGGACCTCGCCTGCGATCAATCTGAGTTTGCGTTTGGAACAGAACCAGACGTCTAGTCAGCGCTTGGAGGTCCGGCAGCCCATGCATTATCATAATGAGACGCGATTAATCACGGCAGCCTGCCTTCATTCGCCTTATCAATAGTGTTTTTAATACCGAGGTTTGCCAAGAAAATGCATGTGAATTAGGATGCAACTTCTCCAGCTCTGTTTGATTTATTCCTGCTGTGAGTGACCCATTAAATTCATTTCAGAGAGCAATGCTGTATGTGGCGAAGTGAAATATACAGCTCACTATATCTGACATATAGCCTTTATACACACACACACACCGCTGAACCATCTGGTACATTATGTTTCTGCACTGCAAAAAATGCTCTTCTTACTCAGTATTTTTGTCTTGTTTCTAGTCTAAATATCAAAAATTTCTTACATTAGGAAACATTTACTAGAGAAGTACAAATTATTGTCTTGTTTTAGGAGAAAATAACTTAAAATGAAGAGAGTTTTTGCTTGAAATAAGATAAATAATCGGCCAATGGGGTGAGAATAATAATCTTGTTTTCTGTTTGAATTAAGATTATTTTTCTCACCCCATTGGCAGATTATTTATCTTATTTTAAGCAAAAACTCTCTTCATTTTGAGTTATTTTTCCCCAAAACAAGACAATTACTTTTGCTTGTCTAGTAAATACTTCTTGTTTTAAGAATTTTTAGATGTTTGACAAGACAAAAATACTAAGTAAGAATAAAAACAATTTGCAGTGTGAAAGAAAACCTGCTTTATTCAGAGTCTGTTTGGGCACAAATAATATCAGGAAAGATACAAGGACACACACTATTTTGCACTACGTGTCGTTGTAATCAATAAATCAGTGACTTAATCTGATTGTGTGTCCTGCAGAAAACTCTCTGCTGCGGCCGGAGGACATCTGGATGCTGGACGGGGATGACTCCATTACCCAGAAGCCTTTGTGTCGCCTCAGCAGACCTGATCACCTGGACTTCCTGAGAATCACTCCGCCCGAGGATGACATCATCGGAGACTCTCCATGTTACCCGAAGCCTGGAATAACAGTGAGTCGATCAGCACTGTGACAAAATTAAAACACACAACATTATGATTCACTGCTGATCTCTTCATCACGGCGCCTGTTAGTGGGTGGGATGTATTAGGCCGCAAGTGAACATTTTGTCATTTTGCAGATTATAATTATGATTGTTTCGTTTTGTGTCTGAGGTAACTACACTGCAAAAAATGCTTTTCTTACTTAGTATTTTTGTCGTTTCTAGTCTGAATATCTAAAAAATCTTACATTAAGAAACATTTACTAGACAAGCAAAAGTAATTGTCTTGTTTTGGGAAAAATAACTCAAAATGAAGAGAGTTTTTGCTTAAAATAAGATAAATAATCTGCCAATGGGGTGAGAAAAATAATCCTAATCCAAACAGAAAACAAGATTATTTTTCTCACCCCATTGGCAGATTATTTATCTTATTTTAAGATAAAACTCTTTTAATTTTAAGTAATTTTTTCCCGAAACAAGACAAAAATACTAAGTAAGAAATGCATTTTTTTGCAGTGTATGAGTGAAACGTCTCTTCGTCATTGTGTATCAGACATTACCACCTTGTGGAATAAAGGTGAATTGCGCTTATTTTGCCAGTATAGATTAATTTATTTATGTGCAGAAAAAAATATACGTACTCTTACACACCTCGGGTCGTTAGCGACCCTATACAATTTTGACAAGAAACTAGTGGAAAAACACATTCAGTCATAATTTTTTTTCTTGTTATATTGTTTAAAATGGATTGATTGAGGAATACTAAGAAGGTTGATGCCTAACTTTAAAAAATGAATGAGGAGGAGGAGAAGGGGAGTGAATGACGTCCCGGGTCACTAAAGACCTTAGGTATGCATAAAAGGGTTAAAAGGAGGAACAGAAATCTCTCAGGTTTCATAAAAAATATCTTAATTTGTGTTTGGAAGTTAAACGACACGAGGATGAGCACATGATGACAGAGTTTACATTTTTGTGTGAATGATACCTTATAAATACTGCTAGTTGAGGATAAAACAACTCTATATCGCCAATCATATCGTTTACATCCACGATACACATCGCCACATTTTTATATCGCGATAAAGATGCATCGTTACACTCCTCCTACGATTAATCTACATTTAATTTATACAGTGAAGACTATGCTGTGTTGCTTTACATCTGATTACTTTCTGTTGATAAAGACTGTTTTATTATTATTATATTTATTACACAGGAAAGCTATATTTGTTAAGCTCTAAGCCGTTGCTAATCACCTCTAATATGTTGCTTGCCAATAAATAAATAGTGGTGAAATCATGATACTCTCATATCTTGATAAATGTTTAAGGGCCTACTTAAAATACATGTTTGAAAAAAGAATAGTATTATTGATTTCGGTGATACGATCACTGGAAGCAGTACTGGCCAATACCAATCTCCGAAATCAATAATATTGGTGATCGGCCCCAAAAATTCTGGTCGGAGCACCCTTAACACAATATATGATTTCCTTCAGTGTTCATAAACACTGTTCATATGGACTAAAGCTTAAATATAGTCAAACACACACACACACACACACAGGCTTTGTATAAGAGGGCACGTCAGCTAATCCTGATTTCGCAACTCGGCAAGAACGCTGGAGACTCATTATTTTTTTCACAGGTCACGGCTGACTGAATCAGCGGCAGAACATGTTAATAACTGTAATAAGTCTTTCTCTCTGTTTCCTCCATCCTTTAATTCTCCCCACATACACTACCAGTGACAAGTATGAAATAATTCAGGTGTGTGTGTGAAAGATCCTCTTCTGCTTATCAAGGCTGCATTTATTTCATCAAAAATACAGTGAAATATTATTTCAATGTAAAAAAGCAGTTTTTTATGTAAATATACACCGCTCCGGCATAACATTATGAATAACACTGATGATCTCTTCATCACGGCACCTGTTAGTGGGTGGGATATATTAGGCAGCAAGTGAACATTTTGTCCTCAGAGTTGATGTGTGTGAAGCAGGAGAAATGGGCAAGCGTAAGGATTTGAGCGAGTTTGGCCAGATTGTGACGGCTAGACGACTGGGTCAGAGCATCTCCAAAACTGCAGCTCTTGTGGGCTGTTCCCGGTCTGCAGTGGTCAGTATCTATCAAAAGTGCTCCAAGGAAGGACCAGTGGAGAACCGGCCACAGGGTCATGGGCGGCCAAGGCTCATTGATGACCGTGGGGAGCGAAGGCTGGCCCGTGGGGTCCGATCAAACAGACGAGCTACTGGAGCTCAAACTGCTCCAGAAGTTAATGCTGGTTCTGATAGAAAGCTGTCAGAATACACAGAGCAGCTCAGTTTGAGGCGTATGGACCAGTCAGGGTGACCTCTGACCCCTGACCCCGCCGAAAGCACCAACAGTGGCACGTGAGCATCAGAACTGGACCACGGAGCAATGGAAGAAGGTGGCCTGGTCTGAGGAATCACGTGTTCTTCTACATCACGTGGATGGCCGGGTGTGTGTGTGTGTGTGTGGCTTACCTGGGGAACACATGCCCCCAGGATGCACTATGGGAAGAAGGCGAGCCGGCGGAGGCAGTGTGATGCTTTGGGCAATGTTCTGCTGGGAAACCTTGGGTCCTCCATCCATGTGGATGTTACTTTGACACGCTCCACCTACCTAAGCATTGCTGAGACCATGTTCAGCCTTTGATGGAAACGGTATTCTGGTGGCTGTGGCTCTTCCAGCAGGATAATGCTCCTGACACAAAGCACAAATGCTTCAGGAATGGTTTGAGGAGCACAACGACCAGTTTGAGGCGTCGACTCAGCCTCCAGATTCCCCAGATCTCAATCCAATCGAGCATCTGTGGGATGAGCTGAACAAACAAGACCGATCCACGGAGGCCCCACCTCTCAACTTACAGGACTTAAAGGATCTGCTGCTAACATCTTGGTGCCAGATACCTTGTACCCCTGTCTATCAAAGCCTTAAATAAGCATTAAGGTTACCGCTGAGATGTATTCTAAATTTTAGGTGTGTAGTTTAAAGGGCAATGTGCAGTTGGTTGTTTGATTGTCGTCTGTAGATGTATTGCAGGTATTGTGTGCGTGTGTGTATAGTGCGTGTATACAAGTGACAGTCATGTATTTTTTTTTTTATTTTTTTTTTATACAGCAGACACAGTGTTTTGTATGTGTCCAAGACAAATTTACTTCGGGATAATAAAGGTCAATCAATACCACAGCACACCTTCAGGGGTTAACACATTATTAGGTCATAATTTTATGCCTGATTGGTGTATAGTAAAGTGTAATTTATTCCTGTGATCATTTATCATCATTACTCCAGTCAAATAATATGCTTAAAGGAGTACTTCAGCGCTGGGAAGATGAATCTGTATCTAAACTGGGTCATCAATGTAGTAGAAATGTGAAATTATTTTTGAATTTGGTGCTTTCTAGACTGAGAAAAGACAGAAAATGTATTTTTGTCTCATGGAGATGAAAGACTACAATTCCCAGAATGCTTCGCTGCCCTGTGAGGCCACTCCCACAGCCACCGCTACTGGATTACTGTGACGATTAAAAACTGAACGTGTGTGTTCAATATAACGATCGAGTCGCCACGTGAGTATCACAGCAGACTCAGATTAGGAGTCAGATTACATTTAACGTCATAAATGAGCTGATGAGAGCTGAGGTAAACGCGACATTCACGGCATGCATTCACAACGCGAGTTCAGTCTGGCACGTTTCAGTTCATGCCTTTGGAAGCTTAACTTTCATAGAAATTAATTTGAGAAGTTAAAACACTTCCATTGCTCAGCATCCGTTTAAATGAGTGCCTGTAGCTGCGAGCTGAGCTGTGAGTGTGATCTCCATCCCTCATGTGTGAGTGTAAAACATGCGGAAATGGCTCCCTCTGCTGGCTGTAGTCTTTAGCCTCTGGCCAAACTTTCCAAAGATGATGCAAATATCGTCAATTTGCGTCATGGGAGGAATTTTTCCAGAAATAAAATGCATAAATGTCTTGTCTCAGGGGGATATGAGGGGGCAAAGCACAATCATTTGAATATACTCCAGGGTTGCTACTGATACAAAGCCATATGCTAATCGCTGAAGTAACCCTTTAAGAAACATGTATGATTATTATCAGTGTTGGAAATAGTTTATATTTGTTTTTGTAATTATTCCAAACGTTTGGCTGGTAGTGTAGACCCAGCGAATCAGCCGAATGTTGACATGAGACACGGTTTAACACAATTAAGTGGACATTATTGTGGAAATACCAGCATACCGACACACCCGCGACTCCACCTGAATCTGACAGCAGCACTGATCTCAGACCAGATTACACGGGTGTGACACATTTGGCTTATTCATAACCATTAGCAGAACACTCATTGTTCCCCAGACAGGTTAGTGTTATTTATAGGGTTAACACTAGATGTAGTTTGATTGCTCTGGATGAGGAGCTTTAGTTTGTGTTCAGGTTCGCTTGCATAACAAGAGGCCCGCGCTGGTTATAATCCTAATGTAGGCCACATGCAGGAGAACTCAAGGTCAAAGTTCAATGTTTATTTCCATTTGCACAGGTACGTTTCAGTACAGGTACACTGGAATTCACTGCGTTTCTCAAAGTCAAGTTCTAAATAAAAAAATAATCAATAAACAAATATTATGTATATATATATATATGCATACACTCACACATAGCCTATATATACATACATATACACGCATAAGGAGTTAGAGCAGACAATTCTAAAAGGAATACAAAAAAGATACAAAACCGGTGCACTGTAAAAAAAATATTTTGAAAAAATGTAACCTGGTTGCCTTAAAATTTTGAGTTAATTGAAATTACAATTTTGAGTTAATACAATGAACATTTTTTGAGATTCGACAACCTTTATTAAAATATTATTCAAAGGTTGTGTAAGCATATTGGGTAATTGTGTGTTTTATTTCTGATGACGCAGCCAAATTGTGCTATTTTCATATTTTATCACATTTTTTATGTGGTTCAGATACAATAATATTTTGAGTTTATATTTATTTAACAAATTTCCTTCATTGTATCAACTCAAAAATTTTATTTCAATCAACTCAAATTTTTAAGGCAGCCAGGTTACTTACTTTTTTAAGTTAAACCAACAAAAACCAACAAAGTTTGACAGTATTTGACTCTTCATTAAGAGAGAGGACGGGATATGTTTGGGTTGAGGTCACTGAAGCCGAGCTTTAACATGAGTTCTGGAGAGATCTCAGCAAACTCGCTCATCAAGCACATTTAGGGCAAACACACCGCTTTTAACTTTTTATCAGCTGTGTTTTTTTTTTTTACCTTTTTTTTAAAATATATTATAATGAGAAATTAGAAAATACGATTTTAGATTAGATTTTTTAAAAATATATAATAATGAGAAAGTATATTATTAATTTTATAAGATGTAATCTTTTTTTTTTTTTTTTGGCCTATATTTTTTATATTATATTATATTATATTATATTATATTATATTATATTATATTATATTATATTATATTATATTATATTATATTATATTATAATTATTATTATTATTGGGTTATTTTTAATATTATAATGAGAAATTATATTAATGATTTAATCAGCTGTAGACAGATTTTCAAAAAATCTTGCCTATATTTTTTAATATTATAATGAAAATTATAAGAGATGATTTTAGACCAGCTTTTTTTTAAAACAAAAATTGTTTTGCTTTTTATTTAAGTTTTTGCCTATATTAAGAAATTATAACCGATAATTTTAGATCAGATTATTATAATTTTTTTGTACATTTTTGGCTTTTTTTTAGGCTTTTTTTTTTTTAACCATTATAATGAGAAATTATATTAATGATTTTATCAGCTGTAGATAGATTTTTTAAATATTTTTTATTTTTTTGTCTTTATTTAATTTTTTTGTCTGTATTTTTTAATATTATTAGAATTTACCTATAATAGATCATTTTAGATCAGCTTTGTTTTTACACTTTTTGCCTTTATTTGAGTGCTTTGCCTATACTTTTAATATTATAATGAGAAAACATGATAATGATTTTATCAGCTTTAGCCACATTTTATACTTTTTTAAAATTATTTAAATAAGAAATGATAAAAAAAGATGATTTTAGACCAGATGTAATTTAAAAACAATTGTTTTGCTTTTTATTTGAGTTTTTTGCCTATATGTTTAATATTATAAGAAATTATAACAGATAATTTTAGATCTGATTATTATTAAAAAATATATACATTTTTTTGCCTTTTTAATTTTTGGGTTATTTTTAACATTATAATGAGATATTATATTAATAAATCCCTTTATAATGTCTAAAATATCTTATTACATATTTTAATATTATATACATAGAAATATTAAAAATATGAATTGATTTTATTTATACTATCTAGTTTTGTTTTGTTTTTAATACATAAATGTTATTAATTTGAAGCTACATTTTATGTTATATAAATATTTATACTTTCTCTGAGTATAATTTTGTGTTATTCCTATTTTTTTAAGTATTATATTAATGTTTTGTACATATTATGTTAAGTATTTATTATTTTATTCTAGTTTTGTACACATTCTTTGATCATATGCAATGCTTTTGTTTTTTTACTTGTACTCTGATTATATGTTTATTTATTTATATTGTTAAATATATACAGTATAAAAATGCATTTAAATGCATGTTCTGATTATTGCATAAGGTAGTGAAAACCTCTCAAAGTGCATTTATTAGTTTACAATTTTTATCAAATAGGCTTTAAAAAAAATTCTAAACCTTATAAATGTGCATTTTCCCCTCTAACTATAACCAGTCTGGCTCCAGTATAAACCAGTACAGGAAGTTTGCAGACCTCACTCTTGATTCGACAGATCAGCGCTATAGCAACAGAGGGGGCGTGGCCAGTGACCTCAGCAGTGAAGCCCTGCCCACTTCACCTGACCTGCAGGAGATTAGAGAGAGAGAGAGAGAGAGAGAGAGAGAGAGAGAGAGAGAGAGAAGGGGAGGAGCGAGCCAATAATCTCTGCCTCACATTCAGCTCCGGTGTTCAGTAATCAGACACTCACAGGTGAAGCTCTCCAGCTGAACCGACACACCGGGAGTGGCCAGAAGGCAAATTATTCAACCTAACTACTAAACTTTCTCCGGGGAAAACACAAGCGTGCATTCAGAGACAGAACAGGAAGTGCCTCATTCTGGAAGATCTCTCTTAGCTTGTCTGCGCTAGCACAGTGAGTTTTCCTTCAGGACTAGAACAACGCTGAAACTTTAGAGTCTCTGTTTACCTTTTTCTCTCTTGAGGATCTGTGTGTGTGTGTGTGTTTGGAGAACTCGATTCACTATAAATGCTGAATAAACTCCCTAAACTCTGCTCCTGAGCTGCTGGCACAAAAGTGAAGTGTTTCCTAACAGGAGTGCAAGAGAGAGAGAGAGAAATCTGGGGATTTTCTCAGACAAAAACCTTTTGTTTGAGTCCATGAAACTAGAGCACATTCCGGTTGACGTTTTACACCTCAACTAAAGGCCCGTTCACAACTATAAAGATTTATTTTTGTCATCGTCTGCTTTAAATGTTCGAGCTATGGATTCTGATTGGCTCATCAGGAGGAAGACACAGTAATTCTTGCACATTCAGAATGAATATTAACCCTAAATTGGTGTGAAGAACGAGTGCATGTTATTTCACTCCATTGGATTCAATGTAAACGGCGACTATGGATCCAGCCAGAAGAAGGTCAGATCATTCTTCGGCTGTGTTGACATCGTTCCGAACTCTGTCGGATGTAGAGCCAAGTCCTCATGGAGAGGAAAAGCCGGGATGCCTTCATTCCCAAATTCGGGATGATCCATTTTTGGTGCAGGTCACCAGGGTGGAGACGTACAGCGACGACGAGGAGGATGCCAAAAGTGTCCAGGGAAGGTCAGGCGACGAATCTGAGCTCGGTGTGAAGTGTGAAAGCCTCGTGGAGCGATCGCTACGGGACGCTTCGGTTCTGAGCCGGTCCGGAAAGCTCAACCGGTCCCTGGATCTTCCGTCCCGCGTGTCCAGCGAATCCTGGAAAGAAATGCGTTCGCTGAGCGTTCACACAGTGCGAGCAGGAGCGAGTTACTCCGGCTCACGCCCAGACGTCAGCAGCTGGAGACGATCACTGCCTCATTGCACACCTTCATTACATGAGGACGTCGCAGATCGACAAGAAGGGAATTTGGGAATAGATCCTCAAACTGGAGAGTTTGTGAGTCCATCCTCCTCATTCTCAGGTCTTCAGATGGAGACAAATGACCTCTTGGGAACTGACCAACAGGACACCAAAACTGGCATCAAGACAAATGACGTCTTGGGAACTGACCAACAGGACACCAAAACTGGCATCAAGACAAATGACCTCTTGGGAACTGACCAACAGGACACCAAAACTGGCATCAAGACAAATTACGTCTTGGGAACTGACCAACAGGACACCAAAACTGGCATTAAGACAAATGACGTCTTGGGAACTGACCAACAGGACACCAAAACTGGCATTAAGACAAATGACGTCTTGGGAACTGACCAACTAAACACCAAAACCGGCGACAGATACCAGCTGCCCGCTCTGTTCAGCGGCCTCCATGTGTTTAAGAAAGGGGCTGTGGGAGACGAGAGAGAAACGCTTTCCGAAATCAAACAGCGAGACACAGACCGAGCTCTGCTCAATCTCAAACAGCACGTCAACAAAGCCAAAGCTGACCATCTGACCACCCCAACGAGAAAGAAAAACCAGCCCAGAAATCTGTCAGAAATCACCAGTTTGTTACAAAAAGCCAGCAAGGCGGAAAGCACCCGAGAGGATGCCGTGGCCCCGTGTGACACGAGCGCGGGAAATACGGACAGCGCTAATAAAACGCCCACAGATTCCACATACGATGCTTTAAAAGCCAAACTATTCAGCTCTAAACCTGCCAAAAAGGATCCGGTGGAGGCGGCGCTTGACCTGGACGCTGTCCGGAAGAAGAAGAAGAGCGATAAAGAGCTGCTGAGGTCCATCTTTGAGCGGCAGCTGAGCAAATCTCCAGTCATTGACATCAAGAGCCCTACTGAGGTCAAAGTATGTGCTATTAATTATGACCAACGTAATTCTCTTATGGGGTACAATATCATCTTTAGACAAACAATGCAGAAACATCAGCATCAATTATAAAATCTAAAACTAAATAAAGCCACACACCTCTTATATAAATCTATGGCATTTATATTAAAGTCTTATTTATCTAAAAGCAATCATTTAATAATTATTAAACCTTCATGTTTAAAAAAAATGTAGTCACTGAAATACATTCATTTCTAGCACCAGAATAATCATAAAATAATTGTATTATTATACTGCTTTTATCAGATTTATAAGTGTGCAAACCAACGTTTTTGCTACACGTAACTGAATTAAATTGAGAAAATGTATTAAATACATTTAATAAATATTTAATAATTTAAAAATCTATGGAATTCATATTAAAGTCCTATTTATCTAATAGCAATTATTTTATTAATTATTAATTATTTATGTTATGTTAATATGGTCACTGAAGTACATTCCTTTCTAGCATCATAATTAATTATAAAATCATTTTATTATTATTATTTTAGGTGTTTATCAGATTTTTAAGGGTCAAAATGAACATTTTTACACGTCAGTAAATTAAATTGAGTTTAATAAAACACTAAATTTTTTACTAACAGTACATTTTGTCTTTATGAAAACAATTTGCAATAATATTATGAGATTACATTAGATTATTTTTTTATCCTTTCCTTTATTTGAGTTTTTACCTATAATTGTAATATTATAGTGATGTTATAATACATTATGTATTATATATTTAATATATATAGTAATGTTAATGCAGTTTTTTTACAGTGTTTTTTGAACTACCATTAACATTTACAAATTCTCATTGTAGGTTCATGTTAGCAAACACATTTACATTATATAAAGCCTTACATTTCTGCATAATTAAGGGCGTGGCCACTTTGAGTGACAGGTGGATAACCGTTTGTCTGCTGTCTGTTAGTCATCACATCACCTAAGCTCCGCCCACGTCCCGCCTCTTTGCCCATTTTCTGTTAACCGTGAACACACTGCCAAGATGGCGACGGCCAGCTTGTCTCCAAATATGTGTGTTTTGGTGGAGATTATCTGTCTTACAGTGGGATTTAATTCATGTAAGCAGACTGGTCAACTGCAGGTGATGATTTATTTGCTCACCGAAACCATTTTCAAAGTTATTTGTTCTTTTATAATGTGCTCAAAGAGTTAGGCCAAAAACATTATTTGTGACCTGATTCAAAGTGACCCAAATTTCGAAAGGGATGGAAATGGAAAGAGTAGACCATGAGCTTTAAAACGATACCCTACTCAAGTGAAATCTTGAATGGTTTAAAAGATATACCCATTTGAATTATGGTCCTCTGCCCTCTTTTCTAATTAAAAACCTGAGTAAATTGCTTTGACAAAATCAGTCAGCGTTTATGTCAGTGTTCCTGTACATTTCTAAGCCTTTTGGTTGGTTTTATATAACATTTAACAACATTTGGAGAGCAGAGATATTGACGTTTAAAGGGATAGTTCACCCAAAAATAACCCTGTGATGTTGATCTGCTGACCCCCCGGGGCGTCTGACATATAGGTGTGTTTGTTTCTTCAGTAGAACACACATTAAGATTTTTAACTCTAACCGTTACTCGTATAATGCCCTGGGGGGAAGCAGATAAACATCACATTTTCACTTTTGGGTGATCTATCCCTTTAAGAGGATACCTGGAGTATAGGCAAATGCTCAGAAGTGACGAGAGGAGTTGAGAATGTTAATTTCCAGCAAGTTTGGCAAACTTTGTCAACTTTAATAATCATTTAAATACCTTTACTCAGTTATCTGGACTACGAAACTTTGGGAGATTATTTTTTTATGTCTGTTCTTTGAAATTAGCTAAAAATGTTTGATTGTTTTTCCACATTATCAGACCGTATCTTAAAGGAACTGTATGTAAATGTATTTTAATGAATCATAAAATGGCCCTGATATGTCTCTAGACATTAAGAAATCATGTTCATTTCAAACGCTTCTATCACTGCCAACAGTAGTCCGGCAGGATATTGTCATTATAAAGTTGTTGTTGCAGCCCTCAGCTGATGTTGATGATGTCATGTTGTGTTTTGGCCTGAAGCTCCGCCCTCTACCTATCGACCAATCAGGAAGTCAGTAGTGTATTGGGGTTGCCAGATCTGCTTCAGTGCAGATCTACAAACGTTCTGCTGATCCTGCAGCCAATCTGGCAACCTCGGGGGAGGGGGAGAGGGAGACACTAGCCTGATGTGGTCATACTCAATTCTAGTCAGAATATGAGTCTGACATTTCTCCATTGGGCTGTGCTTATGGGGTGTGTTTCAACCAAACCAGGACAGACCTACAACCAATCAGAGCAATGAAGCGACGTCAGCAGAGCTCAACTAACTGCACTGTGTTGCCAAGTCCGCATTTTTTTCCCCGGGGGTTGTTTTCTATGTCTGCGGGTTGAAGCGACTATTATGTGATATATAGACGCATGAGTGCAAATTTTAGCAGGCAACATTGCCAAAATAACACACATTTACCCCCCCCCCCCCCCCCCCCCCCCCAGTAGTTAGGGGGCTAGTAGTTGGCGGGTTTTGTTGTAAAAACTTGGCAACCCTGACTGAATGCGCTGGAATAAACGATCTTTGCGCTTGTTGTAAAAAAATAAAAGAATTTAATGATACACAGAGTACTTACCCAACATGATCATCATTACTGAGAGAAATAGTGAAGGTGATGCAGATACAAACAAGCTCTCCGTTTAGGATTCGATCAAATATAGCCCAAGCCCCTTTGATGACGTGATGATTACGGTACTGTTGATCATCTGTCCATCATCGGCTAAAGCCCGCCCTGATGATCTCATTGGTCCGAACAGTTTCTGTTCGGAGATAATTACTCCTCTATTGAGCGAGGCCAGACCGAACTGCCCGACCTAAAAATTTTGTGGGCGGGGCTAAGTTCGGCTGGCATCCAGGCTAGGGAGATACCGCTCTACAGTCATTTAAAAGTGATTGCAGTACCAGTTTTGGTCACAATCTTACATAAGCCGCGTTTCCACCGCAGGAACATTACCCAGGAACCAGGAACTTTGGGTGGTACTCGGTGTGTTTAGACCGCAGGAACCAGGGTCCAAAGGAAGTTCCGGGTAAATATTTCCCCCTCCAAACGGCCCTGCTTGTGAGCTAGTACTTTTTCAAAGTTCAGGAACTTTCGAGGGCGGGACATGCTGATTGGTTTAGCTCACGCAGCATTTTATTTCAACCGGCATTTTTAAAAGTCTTTTGCGAAGTTCGTTCTGCGTTCAGTAGATATCAGTCTTGCTCTCTGTCTGATGGCGCGCGTTCGTCTCAGCCATCTCACGTTCAGTGTCCGTAATAGCTGATAATAATATACATTGTCATTTTAAATCTAGCTTTACAAGCTTTCTGAATATGCTGCTGAATCTGCATATTAGTGCTCTTTTCTGTTGTTGTTAATGACCACTTTAGTAAACCTAACGCTATACATAACCAGCAAAAGCAGCACAGCTTGAATCTCTTCCATATACTCGTTATTAATTTTTTTACAGTCTATTTTTCACCATGTAAACGACCTGACCGATTACTATAAGTGTGCGTCCTTAAATGACGTGACAGCGCGCGCCGCGCTCATGTTGACAAGAGAGGAAAGCTCATTTTTCTGAGGGGTTAACTTTTTATTTCGTAAGTTATGAAGATAATGTTGGAGTAATGACACAGCGTATATTACCCCGGGCAGTTTTTACTTTAACTGCGCCTGACAGAAGAATAGTTTTTTCTGAGATGATTATTACACTTTACAACAGATAAATTGCTGATATAATACTGTATTAGTCCTGGTGGCCGGTAAGAGTTGCTATACAGTTAACACATTCAGCTGCTGGAGAAAACAGCGGCGACATTTCTGATGCGGCAGACAAACTGCATGTGACAAAATGATTGCGATTGAAAGTCATCACATGTAAACACGATCGGTTTAGATAACGTCTCATGTAAACAGTCCACTAAATCTTTCAATCGGTACAAAAAATGTCATTTTTTTGTTCATTTTTGCGGTCGCGCAAAAATGATTACTGTCCGTTACTGACTTGGAGGAGCAGTCGCGCGCAGTCCTACATCACCGGACAAATCTGCCTAATCTTCTCGGTACTTTAGATCGCGGTGGAAACGCAGACAGCTGCAGGTCTGGGGGGAGAAAAGTTCCTGGTACAAATTGTTCCGGATAATTTTGGTGGAAACGGGGCTATACATTTCCTTTAAAATAGAACATTGCGAACTTGCGACTCATTTTGCCAGATCGGGTCACATTTATACAAAATGTATTTAACCCTTAAATGCATGACTGTTTCGCCAAACATTCTTACATATTCGGTTCGTTAGCGACCCGGATCTATATTTAACATGGCTAGAGCTCTACCTGTCGCGATGATATATAAAACTCCTGATATTAGAGTAACAGCTACAGAAGAATAAAATAAAACCTATTTGGTTCCCTTTTGGAGCTTTGAAGGGTTTAGTTTGAGCAGATGTTTAACACCATCATCATCATCATCTGTCCTCGTCAGAGCTCGTCTACATTCAGCATCTGCCTCATATTCACCATCTCACGCACATTCTCATTTTCAACGTCTTCAAAATCAATATTTTGATCACTGACAGCTTCTTCACCAGATCCATCCTCAGTGACATTGACACTAATATCTGATTGTGTTCAGTTCTTGCTCTCTGCAGTAAATCACTGAGACATTTCAAGTTTTGCCGATTATAATTACTATAGTTTAGTTTTCTGTCAGAGGTAACTATGTGGTGACGTCATTGTGTATCAGACATTGCCACCCTGTGGAATAAAGGTGAATTGCGCCCTATTTTGTGATTATAGACTAATTTATCATTGTGCAAAAAAAAAAAAAAAAAAAAAAAATACAATCGTCCACACCTCGGGTCGTTAGCGACCCTATACAAAAACTAGTGAAAAAACAGGCATTCAATTATAATTATATAATTTTCTTGTTATATTGTTTAAAATGGATTGATTGAGGAATACTAAGAAGGTTGATGTCTAACTTTAAAAATTGAACGAGGAGGAGGAGGAGGAGGGTAGTGAATGACGTCTCTGGTCGCTAACGACACGAGGTATGCATTTAAGGGTTAAATAACAATTTCATGGCATTTTGTTAACTTGGGTGTTTGTTTACATGCAGTACAGTGATTGCTCATTTCTGTGTTTCTTCTCAGTCTGAAGTCGCGTCTCCATCCGACGGTGAGGACCGAACGCCTGGACGTCTGCAGGCCGTCTGGCCTCCACCTAAAGAGGATGGAGAGGAGAAGGTGGGGCTGCGCTACACAGAAGCGGGTGAGCCAGTTTCTCTTCACGGTCACTCTTCCAGACTCACATCTTACGCTAAATGAGCGGGATCAGTGAACAGCAAACACTGCAAAAAATGATTTTTTTATTTAGTATTTTTGTCTTGTTTCTAGTCCAAACATCTAAAAATTCTTAAAAAAGAAGTATTTACTAGACAAGCAAAAGTAATTGTCTTGTTTTGGGGAAAAATAACTCAAAATGAAGAGAGTTTCTGCTTAAAATAAGATAAATAATCTGCCAATGGGGTGAGAAAAATAATCTTAATTCAAACAGAAAACAAGATTATTTTTCTCACCCCATTGGCAGATTATTTATCTTATTTTAAGCAGAAACTCTTATCATTTTGAGTTATTTTCCCCCAAAACAAGACAATTACTTTTGCTTGTCTAGTAAATACTTCTTGTTTTAATAATTTTTAGATATTTTGACTAGAAACATTTTTTGTGAAGTTGCATCTGCACTTTCAACAATCGCTGGGATCAGATCATACACACAGTCCAGCATCTCTTAAACACACACTACTGTTCAGAAGTGTGGGGTCACTGTAGACTGGAGTAATGATGATAAATTCAGCTTTGATCACAGGAATAAATCACACTTCACTATATATTCACATCGAGAACAGATGATCTACACTGGAGGAATATTTCACTGCTTTACTGGATTCATGAGCAGTAGTGAGCAGAAGAGACTCTTTCAGAAACATTAAAAAAATTCAGATACCAAACTTTTGAACAGCGGTTATAAAATTGGTAGTGTGGTTTTAGCTTCGGTGCTACAGGTCTGAGGCTATTAGCCCAGCCCGGCCCGTTGAAAGCTCTGTGCCCGGTTGCATAAACCACCTAAAGTTTTTCCCTTAAGTATGAGACTTAAGGGATGATTTTCCCTTAACTAAGGGAATAATTAAAGAGTGTTGCATATAATCCCTTAAACGGTTCTCTTAGGTAAGGTAAACTGTTAAGTATTTCATGACAGCGATCCAGGTTTTGCTGTTATAAAATTCTATTGTTGTAATGGACACGTTATTTGTTAATGCAGATAGCGGTACGTTTTCACAGAACACAACATAACTTAGATAAGAGAATACCAGATGAGAAAATAGATAATTTAGAGAAATTCTGCCATCATTTACTCACCCTTGTGTCGTTCAAAACCCGTAAGACTTTCGTCCATCTATGGAAAACAAAAACAAATGATTTTTAAAAATATATATATTCTTTTCTCACTTATGTCCATTCATCGAAAGATATAAAAGTAATTGATATGATTCAGGCTGTTTGGGCAGCTCAAACGCTCGCGCGTGTTCAAGAATCACCAATGGTTCGTTATGTGTGATGCATGAACATTTTGCGCTTCCGTTAATCAATGTTTATGTGAAATTCCAGTTTGTTAGCGATCTCATATATCCCGCGGCGATCAAACCGATATTTTCGAAGCAGTTTTTCATCACTAAGATGGTCCAGAGGGTTCGCCCTATCGCGAAAAATTCACTTTGGCACATCTATATCTTCAACAGGATCCATAAACTCCAAACCATTGTTTCCTCATTAATGTTCGTAAACTCTTAAGGTAACGTTTTCCTAACCTTAAACTATACTTAGGAAAATGACAGTTAAGGGGCTTTATGCAACACACAGCGGTTTTAAGGGACTGCTTAAGTGAAAAATAGGCACTTGAGGTTCATTCTAAGGGTTTATGATGTTTCAGTTTAAGAAACGCTTTAGTGACACTTGTCACTTGTTGTGATGTTTATCTGCTGACCCCAGGGCATCAACATGTAGGTGTGTGTGTTTCTTCAGGAGAACACAAATGAAGATTTTTAACTCAGCCGTTGCTGTGTGTCAGTCATATAATGATGTGAATGGGGAACAATTCTATGAGAGCAAAACAAACAAACATGCTTAGACAACATGCACTCGTGACGACACACTGATGTCTTAAGACACGAACCCATCGGTTTCTGAGAGAAACACAACAGTATTTGTTATTTTTTGACCTCATATCAGACGAATCTCATCTAGTGTTCCCATCCGCTATTACTGCCGTCTGATGAGGTCAAACTGATAGATATTATGTAGATGCCTCATTCAGCTGATCTGCGCAGGCACTAATGAGGAATCTATATATATATTAGTGCTGTCCTCGACTAAGGATTTAGACAATCGAATCAGAATTGTCGAATCTCTCTATGGTCGACTGATAGTCGAATCATCTGTGTGTGTGAATGGGTTGGGAGGGGCACGACACTGTCAGCAGAAGGGTAAAACTATTGTTATTTTCCTTTACACACTGCACACAGCAACAACTTTTAATAAAGTGACCAAAACTGACAGACGAACTGACAATGGCTTTCTTATTTAGGTTTAAATAGCCTAAAAGGTAATGTGGTGGATAAACATAAACCGTTTTCTCATAACATGTTAAAGCCGCGATCGAAATACAGAACATCACACAAATATATAAAAGAACAATTTGATAAATAAACTTAAAAAAAATACCTGCCTAGAGAGGAAAAGAACACTTTGAGTGCATTTACATGCACGTTCTGAAGCTGATTGTGCCTATGAAGCGGGTGAAGACATACGCGAAGCTCAGCCCCGCGCGCCTCAGGATCTCACACCGCCACCTGACGCGCACATTATATACACGCGAGCTCAATTTTGAATTGACTGACAGATGAGCTGCACGAAAGCGCTCTGTGGTGCGGCAGGATTTTAAACAACTTCCTGAGTGGCCGCGGACAGGCGCTGAATGCTGCCGCCGGTGTGTGTACACTCATTGAACGTGTTCTAATTTTAAAGGCGCGGTGCGAAGCTCAGCGCCCTTAAAGGAGTCACACACCGATGCTCAGCTCAGCGCCGCGACACGTCTTTAAAATATTGAGCACCCCCATATTGCTAAAATGGTATGATCCTCGTTTCATAACACCCGCGAAGATTCGACCGTGAGATCGGTGGTCGAATCAGGCTCCGCATATCGATGCATCGAATCTTCGACTATTCGGGGTCACCCCTAAAATATATATATATATGATCGCGCCAGTTTGACCTATTGATGCCGTGGGGGCTCGAGGACCCTTTGACTCGCGCATGTGTTAGACTCCTTGGTCCGTGTTTCAAGACGGGTCAGGACCTACAGTTATTAATATTATTAAAGGAGTACTTCAGTGCTGGGAAGATTAATCTGTATTTAAAGTGGGATATTACTGTAGTAGAAATGTGAAATTATTTTTGAATTTGGTGCTTTCTAGACTGAGAAAAGACAGAACTTATTTTTGTCTCATGGGGATAAAAGACTACAATTCCCAGAATGCTTCGCTGCCCTGTGAAGCCATTCCCAAAGCCACCACTACTGGATTACTGATCACTGTCCCACCGCGACCGTGATGATCTTCATAAAATCAGTTCAGTTAGAGAACAGACACTACAATTAAAAATGTGAGTGAGCCTCACAGCCCAAACGCTGCAGGAGTCAGATTGACAGTCATGGATGAGCTCGTGATGAGAGCTGAGGTAAACGCGTCCGTGGCATAAATTTACAGCTTAACTTACATAGGAATTAGTTTGAGAAGTTGAAAGACTTACTTTGCTCTGCCGGCCGCACCGTTTAAACACCGAGTGCCTGAGGCTGAGGCTGCGAGCTGAGTGCTGTGAGTGTGATCTCCATCCCCATGCCGAGTTGAAAACATGAGGAAATGGCTCCCTCTGCTGGCTGTAGTCTTTAGCCTCTGCCCAACAATTTCTCCGATGGCGCAAATTGAAGATATTTGCATCATGGGAGGATTTTTTCCATGATACAAAGCCATATGCTAATCGCTGAAGTAACCCTTTAAAGACCAGATAATGTTCTATTAATGTTACTGGAAGAACATTGAGAGAACCTTGACAGAACATTAGCTGAAGTTTTTTTTCTCTTTGTCCTGCCTGATTGTGCGGTTCTTTTATGTGTTGCGGTGTCATGTGATGCTGTTAAATTAAATGGAAAGCAGCATCCTCGTTTGCCCACAAACCAGCTGAACACAGGAAATGTGATTTATCAGACTACACAAAGCCTGTTGATCTCTTCTGACTGGTAACACAAAACCAGCTGCACTGGTCCATCCAGCTCTGACCTTTAATGCCAAGAACTCAAACTAGGGCAGTTCAGACTGCAGTCGAGTCTGACTGATGGGTGTGAATGAAGTCCAAATATCTAAACATTCTCAAATCAAAATACATTTACTGGAGAAGCAACATGACTGACAATATCAAGTCTTGTAGACTCGAATCTACTCAGTATTTTAAGTCGACACTTAAAAATGTGTCGAAATGAAGTGAGTTTGAGTTTAACCCCCTGGACCCTAAGGCTATTTTGTGGCCCTAAAGAAGTTTTGACATGCTCTGACATTTGTGTTTTTTTCCCCAGTTGCTTTAAAAAGCATATTAATGGCTAAAATCTGATTACACGGTATGCAGCACAGTAAAATGTGAGCAACATGTACATCAAAGTTTGTAGTTTTGAGAAAATAATGTTTATACATAGTTTTTGAAAAAACTAAAACTTTAAATCACTGAAATAAGGCCATCCTAACACACTTTAAACAACTACACTGCAAAAAATGCTTTTCTTACTTAGTATTTTTGTCTTGTTTAAAGTTTTTGTTCATAAATATATTCATATAACATCATATTACTTGCACTGACTTTACTTGAATTAAAATTGTATTAGCTCATGCTGGTGCACGCATCAACAACCCAGCTTACAAAAATATGTTTAAGAATATTTAGCTAACGTTCCCATTAAGTTATAAAAACGTTGTTTTTGAATGTTCTCTTCAAACAAGTAGCAACAAAAATGTAAGAGGAGTTCAAACATTTGAGAAAAATGTTCATTATTTTGGTTGTTTGTGTAAGTCAGCTTTATTTCTACAGCACTTTATACAATACAGATTGTTTCAAAACCTCTTCACAATAATCAACGGCTAAATAATTTAATCAATGGTGCAAACTTCATCAAATACGAGACTAATTCATATTGTGCTGATACAGTGTGTGTGTGTGTGTGTGTGTGTGTGTGTGTGTGTGTTTTGTGGTTCCTCAGAGCACCAGGCCGCCCTCCTTCAGCTGAAGAGAGAGTCTAAAGAGGAGCTGGAGAAACTGCATGTGAGTTTTGCTCTGTTCTGAACATCCAATCGTCCTGAGCTGCAGTACTAGAAGAACACACTAGATGTCAGGAGAGACCAATCTAATCGAGTGTGTGTGTGTGTGTGTGTTCGGCCTCCAGATCTGAGTGTGTCAGAATGAGATTGATTTAATCTTTAAGAAAAAGCATTCACAACCAGTTATTCTGCTGTTTTTACTGAATGCCAAGGGTTATTATATTTCACAAAAAAAGAACCATACAAACATTTATTTAATGTTACTTGAAATAAAATAAACTTACAATTGTACACATAATATTTTTGTAATGCTGGCTAAATTATATTGTATATAATGTATAATATATTATATATTCTAGCTATCTATAATATAATGAAATAATGAATTTTTTTGCTTTTTTTGAACATAACAGTGCTTTTAGTTTTTACCCCTTCCGCCAAAAATTTGAAATTAATAATAATAATAATAAAATAAGTTAATAAATAAATTGCACATTATAATACAAAAAATACAGAACAGCTAAAAGGAAATATACAATTAAATAAAAAATACACAGATCAATAAAGGGTTTTTTCCAACTTTACAGAAATAGTAGTAACACTACAGATATATAGGACAGATTTAGAATATTTTTATTTTATTTCATATTTTTAAAATAAAATATTTTTACTTCATTACATTATGTATTATTTATATACAACATATGATATATAGATATATAATAAATACATTGTAAATATTATCTGTGTGTGTGTGTAAGCCTTGAACTAGTTTCTTGCTGAAATAACAAATTACATTTCTTAATTTCATTTAGTTTAACTAATACAAGAAGCAAAAACTAATTTTGGTGTGAGTGTGTAAATGAGAAATATTTTATTTATGTTTTTTTTTTTATTTTAGGCAGAAATTAATTAATGCTATAAATAGAAAATTACTTAATATTAATATTATATATATATATATATATATATATATATATATATATATATATATATATATATATATATATATATATATAATATAATATATATGCACACATAAATAAAATAAATAACATTTCTTATTTTCATTTAGTTAAAAATAATGATATAGTTAGAGACATATATAAATGAAAAACACACAACAAAATTACTAAAACCTTAAAACTGAACTGAAAACAGAAAATGCATCTTAAATGTGTGTTGATGAAGCAGTGAGTTCTCCATGCCGTAATGATTGTACAGTAATGTTAAGGTGAGCAGAGGCTGACTTCATCTCTGCGTTCAGCTCTTCTCCTGCTGTCAGTTTAGCACTAAATGCAGATTTACTTTCAGGCTTGATGCGCCAAGATCAGCTCCCAGCGGTCCATTTGCAGTCTGGACAATATGATGTTTTATCATTTTTGAAAGTATATAAAACAACGACAGCCGATGTGGAAAATCAGTGGCGTAGACGCGCGACTGTTTTACGAGCACGTGTGCTTTATGCTCGACCCTGAAAGCCAAACTCTCACTGAAGAAAATGCTCTTCTTATTTAGTATTTTTTTCTTGTTTCCGGTCCAAATATCTAAATATTCTTCACTCAAGATGCATTTACTAGATCAGTAAAATTACATAAGATATTTTTCCTTTGTTAAAAATAATATCAAAATTAGTTTTTGCTTAAAACAGGCAAAATGATCTGCCAATGGGGTGAGAGAAATAATCTTATTTCTGTTTGGGACGGAAACAAGAAACAAGATTTCAATCAGAAATAAGATTATTTTGCTCACCCCATTGGCAGATCATTTTGCCTGTTTTAAGCAAAAACTCACTTCATTTAGATTTTAATTTCAATAAAACACTTATCTTTTACTTATATAGTAAATGCAAAAGGATTTAAGAATTGTTAGATATTTATACTAGAAACAAGACAAAATGACTGAGTAAGAAGAGCATTTTTTGCAGTGCTCCCTCAGGTTCAACACTTCTGCTCAATGAGAGTTTTTGATCAAATTAAAGCAGCCTTTATATGTTGTAGTCACATTCAGCCTGTCTGCCAGAGAGGACATCTCGTTTTCATAAGCAGCCTTGCGAGTTGCAGCAGGTTAATGTATTTGTAGTGTTTAATGTGGTGACCTTTGACTGTAAACAGCGATATTGAATGTGAGGGCAGCGTGAAGGGAAGCCATGATGTTCTGATGGACTCCAGATGCTCCTGGCAGCTCCTCGAATTAAATAAGATGATGGTTTACTGCAGAACGCGTCTCGAGATCTCATCTGTAAAGCTGCGGTCGGAGCTGTCGCGTCCGCTCAGGAAAACCCTCCATTATTTCAGCCTGAAGAGAGAGTCTGAAAGTGCCGCTCAGATCCAGCGGCTGATAGGAACGGCTCTGAAATCATTTCAGATGTGTCTCGTCTTTTGAGTAAATTCAGTATTTCACTTTAGGGCTGTCAAAATTAACGCGTTAACAAATTCATTTTAATTTAATTCAAATTGTATTATCACTAATTGTTATCCCGGCACTAATTGTATTAATGCAGTGTGCATTTTCTGTTTGATCCGTTCCGTAGCCCGTAGTTGGAGAAATCGAGATCAGCCAAAGATGTAAAGGACGCAGCAGCAAATTGAAATAGGGAAAGAAAAGGGTTAACATTAATATTACTTTTCTAAACCACCAACAGTGCCATATTTTCTGTTTCTGTATTTTCTGTTTGAAAGAAAAGTGTGTTTTTACACTGAGCACATTCTCTGCAGTCTGAGCGTGATGCACTGAAGCTCACTCTCTCTCATATCCGAGGTAAATCATTAACACCGCCAACACTTACGGCACATGTTTTATTGAACTAAATACATTACAATCGGCTAAAACGAATACTTTTCTGAACAAGAGCACTCCCGAGTCCATGTTTCTCCCTGTGTGACAAATGAGAGAAATCACTGCTTATTCTACATTTTTAAGCTTAGAAACATGAACAAGTTCTTTGAAAAAGAACTTAATGCGCTGTATAGTTTCACTAATAATAAATTTACATTTGCTTAAAACATACATATTTGTTCATATACCCATGTTGATTAGAGTATTAAAAAGTTAATTTAAACTTAATTTAAAATACATTTACAACTGATAAAAATGTGCGATTAAGTTGCGATTAATAGTGAGTTAACGCACTACGATCATGCAATTAATCGCGCGTTAACTCACAACGATCATGTGATTAATAGCGAGTTAACGCACGACGATCATGCGATTAATTGCGAGTTAACTCATGACGGTCATGTGATTAATCACAAGGTAACTCACGCCAAGCACACAATTAATTGTGAGTGAAATCACAATGGTTGTGATTAATCGCGGCCATGCAATTAATCGTGAGTCGACTCACGATGCCCATGCGATTAATCGCGGGTTGCCGAGCAGCGTTCATGAGATTAATCACATGCTAACTTATGCATACATGTGATTAACCGCGAGTTAACTCACGCCGCTCATGCGATTAATCGCGAGTCACCACGCAATGATCATGTGATTAATCACACGTTAACTCATGCTGATCAGGTGATTAATCGCACGTTAACTCATGCTGATCATGTGATTAATCGCACGTTAACTCATGCTGATCATGTGATTAATCACACGTTAACTCACGCTGATCATGTGATTAATCGCACGTTAACTCATGCTGATCATGTGATTAATCGCGAGTTGACGCGTGATGATCATGCGATTAATTGCGAGTTTACTCATGGCGGCCATGTGATTAATCGTGAGTTAACTCATGACGCTCATGCGATTAATCGCAATTAAATATTTTAGTCGATTGACAGCCCTATTTTACTTTTATCATAACTTGCTAGATTTGTACATTTTCTGAGTGTTAAAATGAGATGCAATGCACAACTACTGGTTTTCAACTGCATACTAATAGTAATTGTTGTTTTTGCATGTGTATGAATCCAGGCGGATTTCGAGCTGCGGCTTTTCCAGGTTCGAGGCGAGCATGCGGAGGTTGTGTCCCGTCTGGAGTCGCTCATCGGCCGGATGCAGCGGGAGCAGAGGTCTGGCTCCGTACGGGAGCACGGCGAGCTGCAGGAGGTGTGTGTGTCCACCGAAGACGACCTGCCGGCCAAAAGCTTCCGCAATGTGTGTGTCCAAACGGACCGCGAGACCTTCATCAAAACCCCTGAGAGTGACGAGACAAGAGCGCTCAACACCAGCTCCAGCCTGCCCAAAAAACTGAACTTGGACTCCATCAGCCAGAGTTTGGGTGTGAGCCCAGGACCTCCTCCTCCACCTCCTCCTCTTCCAGGTAGCTCCGCCCCTCTTCTTCCTCCACCTCCTCCGCCCTTACCTGGGCTTGCACATGCTCCGCCCCCAGCTCCTCCCCTTGGAGCACATGCTCCGCCCCCACCTCCTCCCCTTCCAGGAGCACATGTTCCGCCCCCACCGCCGCCCCTCCCCGGAGCACATGCTCCGCCCCCACCGCCACCTCTCCCTGGAGCTCCTCCTCCTGCTCCGCCCCCACCTGGTCTACCTGGAGCCCCGCCTCCTCCTCCACCAATGGCGGGCTTTGGTGGCCCTCCTCCGCCTCCCGCGTTCGGCTTGTCAGGATTCGGACAGGCGGCTGAGAAAGCTCCGCGTAAGCCTACGGTGGAACCGGCCTGCCCCATGAAACCGCTTTACTGGAACCGTATTCAGATTCAGGACAACAAGTAAGTCCTCGACACTAGACACAAGAAATGTATGACTTTCTTTCTTCTAGATGTTTTGAAAAAGTTTTTTTTATTTGTATTCTTTACAATGAAAGTCAATGGGTTCTAATGTCCTTTGCTTTCTAGCGTTCTTCAAAATATCTGCATTTGTGTTCAAAAGAAAGAAGTTATAATGGTTTCCCTGAAAAACAACCCCACCCCATAATGCCCCCTCCACCAAACTTTACACTTTGCACAATGCAGTCCCGTTCTCTTGGCGACCGTCAAACCCAGACTCCTCCATGGGATTGTCAGACTGAAGTGTGATTGGTCGCTCAGAGAACACGTCTCACTGCTCTAGAGTCCAGTGGCGGCTGCTTTACTCCACTGCATCCCACGCTTTGCATTGCTCTTGGTGATGTAAGGCTTGGATGAGCTGCTCGGCCATGGAAACCCATTCCATGAAGCTCTCTCTGCTGTTCTTGAGCTCATCTGAAGGCCACAGAAGTCTGGAGGTCTGGAGCTGTTGACTGCACACTGTGACCCTCAGCATGTGCTGATCCCGCTCTGGGATTTAACACTTCGTGGCTGAGTTGCTGTTGTTCCCAATGGCTTCCACTTTGTTATAATCCCACTAACAGTTGAGCGTGGAATATTTAGTAGTGAGGAAATGTCAGGAATGGCCTTATTGCACAGGTGGCAACCTATCACGGCTCCACGCTTGAGTTCACTGAGCTCCTGAGAGCCACCCATTCTTACACTAATGTGTGTAGAAGCGTCTGCAGGCCGAGAGCTGGAGTTATACACCTGTGGCCATGAAGAGACTGAACACCTGAACTCAGGGATCTGAAAGGGCGGCCCAATACTTTTGGCAATATAGTGTTTGATAGTCACTTATAGCGTGGAGGAGGCTGCTGAGATACACATCACTTTATCAGGCGGTATTACCCCAAATAAGTGTTTTTCTCTCGGGATAAGAGAGTGGAAACTCTTAAAAGTCTCCCTCATACGCCATCTGCCTGTTTGTGTTGCTCGTGTTTCTCAGCAACGGCAGAAACCAAATCGTTCTCATCCATAATACTGAGAGAATCGTTGCAAAACACTTCAGATCAGTTTTGAGTGTGAGTCTCATCAATGTCAGTGTCTTTTATATTCAGTTTCATGGAGTCCCAGCACAGCCATGTCCTCAGAAAGCTTAGAAATTAACTAATGCTGTTTGCCTCAGTACTGCAACATTTCCCATCTGTTCCTCCACCAGTGTTATTTAAAGAGCATTTGTGTCATGTTCTCTGACACATCAATCCTGTGTGTGTGTGTGTTTTACAGTAATAACACACTCTGGAGTTCACTGGAAGAGCCCGATATCATAAACGCCAAAGAGTTTGAGGATCTGTTCGCTAAAGCCGCCGTACAAGCCAAGAAGAAACCGCTGTCAGACACGTATGAGAAGAAGAACAAAGCCAAAAAGGTACGTCACAGCCTTGACAAATAATGAGATTGATTTTACACTGAACCTTAAAGTGTCCACTGCTTCCTGTAAAGATGCTTTTTGTGTTATCATGAACACATGGAGTGTTTATAGCTTGTAATGAAAGGAAGTCACATTGTTTTTACCACTAGAGGGAGTTTCAGGCACAGTCTGTGTCTCACTAACAAACCGAAGGACCTTAAAGTCAGCATGAAAGGGATGTTACGCTGGTCTTTTATTCTCTATTGTGCCTTATGTCGAGTGAATCGCTTCTCAAACAAGAACACATGTGGGCGGGGCTTGATTCTGTGTGTGGGGAGTTGATTGGATGGCTGTGGTCTGCTATTGGCTGATCTCATGTGAGTCACAGGTGGCCCCGCCCTCGTCATCAGAGAACAGATGAAGTTATTCTGACTCTAGATTACGGAGCATTTCAGGTTTGTGGTTTCTTTAGAGAGATGCCGATGCCGATCACCATTTGAACCTTTTTTGCTACATTTTAAACCACTTTTGCTTCATTTCAACCCGTTTTTGCTACATTTAAAACGTTTTTTGTGTGTGTGTGTGTGTGTGTGTGCTACATTTAGCTACATTGTAGCAAAAACCTGCTTTCTTAAAATTTAAGAATGCGGGTTTTTGCTACATTCTAACCTCTTTTGCTACATTTAAACATTTGTTGCTTCATTTTAACCCACTTTGTTTTATTTTAAACCTTTTTTGCTACATTTAAACATTTTTTTGATATATTTAGCTACATTTTAACCCGCTTTGTTTTATTTTAACCAGTTTTTGCTACATTTTAACCTCTTTTTTGCTATATTTTAACCAGTTTTTGCTACATTTTAACCTCTTTTTTGCTATATTTAAACCAGTTTTTTCTACATTTAAACCTTTTTTGCTATATTTTAACCAGTTTTTGCTACATTTAGCTACATTTAACCCGCTTTGTTTAAATTCAACCCGTTTTTACTACATTTAAACCTTTTTTGCTACATTTAAACTTTTTTTGCTAAATTTTAACAAGTTTTTGCCACATTTTAACCAGTTGTTGCTACATTTTAACCTCTTTTGCTACATTTAAACCTTTTTTTGCAAAAATTTAACCCGCTTTGTTTATTTTTAACGCGTTGTTGCTACATTTTAACTGGTTTTTGCTGCATGTGAACCCATTCTTGCTACATTTAAACCTCTTTTTTGCTATATTTAAACAAGTTTTTGCTACATTTTAACCTTTTTTGCTACATTTAAATCTCTTTTTGCTATATTTAAACCAGTTTTTTCTACATTTAAACCTTTTTTTGCTATATTTTAACCAGTTTTTGCTACATTTAGCTACGTTCAACCCGTTTTTACTACATTTAAACCTTTTTTGATACATTTAAACCCGCTTTATTTAATTTGAACCCATTCTTGCTACATTTTAACCTCTTTTTGGCTATATTTAAACAAGTTTTTGCCACATTTTAACCAGTTGTTGCTACATTTTAACCTCTTTTGCTACATTTAAACCTTTTTTTTGCAAAAATTTAACCCGCTTTCTTTATTTTTAACGCGTTGTTGCTACATTTTAACTGGTTTTTGCTGCATGTAAACCTTTTTTTGCTACATTTTAATCTGTTTTTGGTACATTTAGCTACATTTTAACCGGCTTTGTTTAATTGTAACCCTTTTTGCTTCATTTTAATCTCTTTTGCTACATACAAAAAAATGTTGCTCCATTTATTTTTGCCGCATGAATCCCCAGTACATATGTAAAATAGGGCGGGGCTTGATTGTGTCTGTGGGGAGTTGATTGGATGGCTGTGGTCTGCTATTGGCTGATCTCGTGAGTGACAGGTGGCCCCGTCCTCATCATTAGAGAAGAGATTAAGTTATTCTGACTCAGGATTATGAACACAATCATGATGTGCACTGATAAATAACTTATAATAAACACCGCAATATTCCATAATAATACTAGAATTGTCCATTTTGATTTAACAGTGATTTTAATATCCATTAGACAGTGTAATTGGTTACAGTGTATGCATCAGCCATTAACAGCAGTTAGTTTTATAGAGATCATTGTGCTTTGGCATGATTTATAAGTGACATGCAAGGAATGAGGGACTTATGGTTTGTACTTGCATATAATAAGCTTATTTTGAGCTCTTATTCCCCATAATCCCCCTGTGCACTGATATTTAGTGGTGTTTTGATCAGGTTTACAGGCACATGTTGGTTAAAGACAATATTCAGCATAGATATACCAATGAGCCTGATATATGTGGTCTGTGAGTGTGTGTTAATGACCTGGGCCGTTATCTCAGTGGGATGAGGTCTGAATGACTCCTCCAGCTCTCTCTTGTCTGCGTTTCACTGGACGCTGCAGTGGGGACAGTAATGACCGGTCAGCATGGGTCTGGCGTCCAAGAAGTTAAAAATTCAGGCTGGACACAAAACAGTCCAGACACACCTGATCAATCAGCTGGGGCTGCACGTCGCCTGTGAGTGTGTGTGTGAGCGAGAGAGAGAGAGAGAGTGTGTGTGCGTGTTTGTGAGAGTGTGTGTGTGTGTGTGTGTTTGATAGGTAGGGGCAGTGTAGGGGGATAAAATATACAGTTTATACTGTATAAAAACCATTACGGATATGCAAAGTCCTCATAAAACATGGAAACGTTTGTGTGCGTGTCTGTGTGTGTGTGTGTGTGTGTGTGTGTGTGTGTGTGTGTGTGTGCGGTCAATCTGCACCCCTGCTGCATCAGCAGTTGAATCAGACATCCTTCCTTTCGAGTCTTTCACATTTTCTTATTTACATCCAGTTTATTTTGTGCATGAAAATACGTGAATGAAAACGGCTAATGACGAGTTTGAGTTTTGGAGAGTTGCAGAAATGACCAAATAAATGCACATTAGTCACTGGCACATTTTGCAGCTTTATAAAGCGTGTGAGAGTCTCTCACAGATATCTGTTGTTCAGTCTTTATCCCCCAGGTCTGATGCTTACAGCTGAAGCGTGTCAGAATTGCACAAGTAATGAGTAACTCTGTTTGGTTGAGTCAGTGTTGCTGCGGTCGTGACGCGCAAACACACAGACTCATTGTTTACAGTTGTTTACTTAGTTCATTCTGCATATTAAACCAGGACACACTGCAAAAATGCTCTTCTTACTTAGTATTTTTGTCTTGTTTCTAGTCCAAACATCTACAAATTCTTAAAACAAGAAGTATTTACTAGACAAGCAAAAGTTAACTAAGTTGAACTTAATTCAAACAGAAAACAAGATTATTTTTTGTCACCCCATTGGCAGATTATTTATTTTATTGTGAAAAGCATTTGTTTCAGAGCATCCAAAACATCTCTAACCCTTAAATTACTACAGTTTCCCACAGTTTGCCATATGAGTCGACACTTATTATTATTTCAAATGCATTGAGATTCATTTGGTAACACTTTAGTATGGGGAACACACATTCACTATTAACTATGACTTTTCCCTCAATAAACTCCTAATTTACTGCTCATTAATAGTTAGTAAGGTAGTTTTTGTAGCGTTTAAGTTTAGGTATTGGGTCGGATTAAGGGATGCAGGATAAGGCATTAATATGAGCTTTATAAGTGCTAATACACAGACAATATCATAGTAATATGCATGCTAATAAACAACTAGTTAATTGTTATAATTGATAAAGTGTTACCATGCTTTTTAATCCAGCTGTGTTCTGCCTTTCTGTGTGTGAATTAAGGTGAAATCCCGGATTATTTATGAAGCTGTGAAAAGGTTAATAGGTGCTGGAGCTCTCTTGTCTTGGCAGGACGATGCAATTTCTGAAAGAACGGCTAAACACAAGCAACTCGTTTGCAGATCCATCATTTATGTGTGTTTACACGTTCTGAATAACCCTTCTGAGAAACCGGCCTCCAGGAAAGCCAGACGCGGCTCGAGTCGATGTCCTGACGGTGCAATAGAGCAGGATCGCCGAGACTTGATCAATAGAGCTGGTGTGTGTGTGTGTGGCGTCGCGTCTGAGAGCTCAGAGTGATGACAGTGCAGCCGTGTTTGCCTTCACGTGTGTAACGATGAGGCTGTTGGAGATAAAGATCCGCATTAGCTCATTAAAGGGTTAGTTCAGCCAGAAATGAAATGTCTGTCATTAACTCCTCCCCCTAATGTCGCTCCACACCCGTAAGACCTCCGCTCATCTTCACACACAGTTTAAGATATTTTATATTTGTGACCCATCACGGAAACCAGGGGCACAAGTCGGCAGCTCTACTTTCGAGCAAAATGTGAAAGAAGCGTGTTTTTTTTCAAATGATGTGATTTTCGCTTTTTTGCAGAATCTGTTAGTTGAAATCACGAAGAAGCCTCTCCGTGTTTGAGATGGCATTAATGGTATATTTAAAAACGTATATTTTGAGGTTGAAATCGCCTTGTTTTGTCTGTGTGTATTTCCATACTGGCTTTTGTTATTTAGGGCCCTATAATTTCTGCGATCACGGAGTCGCGGACGGAATCGCGGAATCGGCATATTAACGCGGAATCTGCATATTAACGCGGAGTCTGCATATAAACGTGGAATCTGCATATAAACGCGGAATCTGCATATTAACGCGGAATCTGCATATTAACGCGGAGTCTGCATATTAACGCGGAATCTGCATATTAACGCGGAATCTGCATATTAACGCGGAGTCTGCATATTAACGCGGAATCTGCATATAAACGCGGAATCGGCATATAAACGCGGAGTCTGCATACAAACGCGGAATCTGCATATAAACGCGGAGTCTGCATATAAACGTGGAATCTGCATATTAACGCGGAGTCTGCATATAAACGTGGAATCTGCATATAAACGCGGAATCTGCATATTAACGCGGAATCTGCATATTAACGCGGAATCTGCATATTAACGCGGAATCTGCATATTAACGCGGAGTCTGCATATTAACGCGGAATCTGCATATTAACGCGGAGTCTGCATATAAACGTGGAATCTGCATATAAACGCGGAATCTGCATATAAACGCAGAGTCTGCGTATTAACGCGGAATCTGCATATTAACGCGGAGTCTGCATATTAACGCGGAATCTGCATATTAACGCGGAGTCTGCATATAAACGCGGAATCTGCATATAAACGCGGAATCTGCATATAAACGCAGAGTCTGCGTATTAACGCGGAATCTGCATATAAACGCGGAGTCTGCATATAAACGTGGAGTCTGCATATAAACGCGGAGTCTGCATATAAACGCGGAGTCTGCATATAAACGCGGAGTCTGCATATAAACACGCGGAGTCTGCATATAAACACGCGGAGTCTGCATATAAACGCGGAGTCTGCGTATAAACGCGGAGTCTGCGTATAAACGCGGAGTCTGCGTATAAACGCGGAGTCCGCGTATAAACGCGGAGTCCGCGTATAAACGCGGAGTCCGCGTATAAACGCGGAGTCCGCGTATAAACGCGGAGTCCGCGTATAAACGCGGAGTCCGCGTATAAACGCGGAGTCTGCGTATAAACGCGGAGTCTGCGTATAAACGCGGAGTCTGCGTATAAACGCGGAGTCTGCGTATAAACGCGGAGTCTGCGTATAAACGCGGAGTCTGCGTATAAACGCGGAGTCTGCGTATAAACGCGGAGTCTGCGTATAAACGCGGAGTCTGCGTATAAACGCGGAGTCTGCGTATAAACGCGGAGTCTGCGTATAAACGCGGAGTCTGCGTATAAACGCGGAGTCTGCGTATAAACGCGGAGTCTGCGTATAAACGCGGAGTCTGCGTATAAACGCGGAGTCTGCGTATAAACGCGGAGTCTGCGTATAAACGCGGAGTCTGCGTATTAACGCGGAGTCTGCGTATAAACGCGGAGTCTGCGTATTAACGCGGAGTCTGCGTATTAACGCGGAATCTGCGTATTAACGCGGAGTCTGCGTATAAACGCGGAGTCTGCGTATAAACGCGGAATCTGCGTATAAACGCGGAATCTGCGTATAAACGCGGAGTCTGCGTATAAACGCGGAGTCTGCGTACAAACGCGGAATCTGCGTACAAACGCGGAGTCTGCATACTAACGCGGAGTCTGCATACTAACGCGGAGTCTGCATACAAACGCGGAGTCTGCATACAAACGCGGAGTCTGCATACAAACGCGGAGTCTGCATACAAACGCGGAGTCTGCATACAAACGCGGAGTCTGCATACAAACGCGGAGTCTGCATATAAACGCGGAGTCTGCATATAAACGCGGAGTCTGCATATAAACGCGGAGTCTGCATATAAACGCGGAGTCTGCATATAAACGCGGAATCTGCATACTAACGCGGAGTCTGCATACTAACGCGGAGTCTGCATACTAACGCGGAGTCTGCATATAAACGCGGAGTCTGCATATAAACGCGGAGTCTGCATATAAACGCGGAGTCTGCATACACTGTAAAAAGTGAACAGTTGGATCAACTTAAAAAAATTATTTCAATTGGTAACACCTAAACATGTTAAGTTCTCTCAACTTAAATAATTACGTTTTGTCAACTTACTTTCAATGGGTCAATCACACTTATATTAATTGAGTTCATTGAGTTAATTGAGAAAATGGAGTTCATTCAACTTAATTTCATTTCATTCCTACTTAAATGTATTAGTTTTTCCCACAGTTGGATCAACTTAAAAAAATTACTTCAATTGGTAACACCTAAACACGTTAAGTTCTCTCAACTTAAATTATCCCATTTTATCAATCACACTTATATTGAGTTCATTCAACCCTATCATTTACATTAGTCTAACTGAATTTCATTCCATTCCAAATTAAATGTTTTAGTTTTTCCTACAGTTGGATAAATTTTAAAAAATTACTTCAATTGGTAACACCTAAATATGTTAAGTTCTCTCAACTTAAATTATCCCATTTTATCAATCACACTTATATTAATTGAGTTCATTCAACCCTATCATTTACATTAGTCTAACTGAATTTCATTCCATTCCAACTTAAATGTTTTAGTTTTTCCTACAGTTGGATAAACTTTAAAAAATTACTCCCATTGGTAACACCTAAACACGTTAAGTTCTCTCAACTTAAATTATTACATTTTATCAATCACACTTATATTAATTGAGTTCATTTAACCCTATTATTTACATTAGTCTAACTTAATTTCATTCCATTCCAACTTAAATGTTTTAGTTTTTCCTACAGTTGAATCAACTTAAAAAAATACTTCAATTGGTAACCCTTAAAAAAAGTAACTTTTCTCAACTTAAATAACTACATTCTATCAACTTAATTTCAATCACACAAGACTCAAATAGCTTTAGAAATATTTATTAACAATTCATTTTATTAAATTAAATTTCCCTTTTTACAAACTTTGAGAAATCATTACAAACTGTTCATATTTGTTGTGCAAATGAAACTTCCTGACACACTTAACATCCATTTCATTAACAGTCTTTTTGAAAAGTTGTCATTGCCTTTCAGGATTATGCTAAAAACTGAGCCACTAATCTATCTAAAAAAATAAATATAAACAGTGGTTATGCGAATAAATTAGCCACATAAATAAAAAGGGATACTTCACAAAAGGGATAGTTCACCAAAAAATGGTTCAAGTTGTTCCAAACCTGTATTTGTTTCTTCCTTCTGCTGAACACATAGGATGATGTGTTGAAGAATGTTGGTAACCAGACAGTTGACGGTACCCATTGAACTCCATAGCAGGAAAAAAAAAATACTCTGGAAGTCAATGGGTACCGTCAACTGTCTGGTTACCAACATTCTTAAACACATCTTTTGTGTTCAGCAGAAGAAAGAAACTCATACATGTTTGGAACAACATGAACCATTTTTGGATGAACTATATCCCTTTAATATATTCTATGGAACCATTTCTACCGAGTGTATTGTGATAAGTGCTTTAGAATAGCTTACAGGCAATGCTCTAAACCATGTTAAAAAATCTAATTAAAAAATAAACAGATCATGGAAAATGTTTAACAGCAATGGGTGATTACCCTTTCACCAATCAACTACAGATTCAAACATACAACTAGATACTAGACAAACATATGAAACAAATGGATAATCTTACAAACATAAGAAAACAAATTAAACTAAACTAGAGACATTCTTTCAAACACAGACTAGACTTAAGCACATTCAAACATTACTTCAAGTTCACTGTAGTCTACTGAAAAGACTACTTGATATCTTGTGCTAATGAAGCTGTAAGAGCACTTTCTGGAATGCCGTGAATATAAGCTCACCCAGCTCACCCTCGCAATCATCTCGTAGGTTATCCTAAAGTAGTGCACATAAAAATAAATTAAAAAAACATTTAAAAAAAAAAACATTTTGCTACCACAAATGTAAAATTTTCTGAAAAAAAAAATCAAAATAGAATGTGGCCTTTCAACTCACAAGGTATTCCTTGATAAGGTCTTGATTTCCCCCCAGGAAAAGGATGAGCCGGCGTTCTGACATGGAATCCGGAAGCTCTGTGCTGAGTTTACTACATGAACAGCATAGGAGACTGCAAAGAAGAAAAGAAACTGTTGAATAAAGTCATTATTTTATTAAAATAAATAAAATATTAAAAAAATATTTAGTTCACTTCAGAATTCAATTTCCTGATAATTCAATTTCCTGAACACCCCAAGATGTTCATGTCTTTTCTTTTTTTTTTGTCGAAAAGAAATTAAGGTTTTTGAGGAAAACATTCCAGGATTTTTCTCGATATAGTGGACTTCAATGGTTACCAGTTGGTTAAAGGTCAAAATTGCAGTTTCAGTGCAGCTTCAAAGAGCTCTACACGATCCTTGACGGGGAATAAAGGTCTAATTGAGCCAAACCATCGATATACGTTTTAACCACAAATGCTTGTTTTGCACTAGCTCTGTGTCTTCTCACATTATGTTATAGCGCTGTAAAGGTCATGCGTGACATAGGTGGAAGTACCGATCCAGTGTTTGCGAAACGGTAGTGCAAAGACTAAGTCAAATCCCTTGTCACCTAAAAAAAGAGGGTAAAATATCGCTTTTTTTTTTAAAAGACGGATTGTTTCATTAGATAAGACCCTTATTCCTTGTCTGGGAGCCATTTGAAGCTGCACTGACACTGCAGTTTGGATCATCAACCTGTTGATCCCAGTGAAGTCCACTATATGGAGAAAAATTTGGCATGCTTTTAAAAAAAAAAACTTAATTTCCTTTCGGCTGAAGTTACAAAGACATAAAGATCTTGGATGACATGGGGGTGAGTAAATTATCAAGAAATTAATTCTAAAGTGTACTCTTTAAAAATGCATCTGAATCAGTCATTGCTGGCATTTATAATTTAGTCCGATAATAAAACATGCGTCAACAAATCATTTATTAGCTTTATACCCTAATACATTTAATCATTCTTGATTAAAGGGATAGTTTTGTTTAATTTACAGGCCATCCAAGATGCATAAAAGGTGACTTTTTCTTCAGTATATCAGTAAAGATTTTTTTAGCTGAAACCGCATTCCTCTGTGATTCATATAAATGCAAGTCAATGGCTACCGTCACTTTGAGAGTAAAAACAAAATAAAAAAACGTGGACAAAAAAAAAAAAAACATGCAAACAAAACAAAAAAAATACCCGGGGCTACTGACATCACATCGAGTCTTATAAAGTGAAACGATCAGTCTATGCAAGAAACTGAGCATTATTAACATGCAACATTGCCATGAACGTACTTAGGACTGTTTGCTGAGGCTGTTGATTACAGGTAATAATAGATTCAGTTTCCTGCATAGGCCGATCATTTTGCTTTATAAAACCTCAAAGAATCGCCAGGACCCACAGGTATTATTTTTGGTTTGCCTGTATGCATTTTTTTTTTAAATTCTTTTTGACTTGCATTATATCAACATGGACCACAGTTTCAGCTAAAAAACAACAACAACATATTTACTGTTCTACTGAAAGAAAGAAAAAAGTCACCTACATATTTTGGATAGGCTGAGTAAATTAACAGCATTTTTTATTTTATGACTGAACTATCCCTTTTAAATTGTCCATTTTGTTTGTGTGGTGATGACATTTCAAATTTCTATGCTATAAACAAGTATTTAGCAATTAAATGTTACTGAGACTAAAATAAGATTGTGCAGTTGATATTAATGTAACACACAGACGTACCTGATACAAGATTTTAAAAATTGCAGCAGTCTTCTCACGGGTTGCTCCTCCTTTTAAATGGATTTCTCTGATTAGTTGATTCATGTACACGTCCAACTGGGCCAGGAACGTGTCTTCCAGTGGAACAGCCATAAGCTCTGAATTGATCTAAAATCAGAAAGAAAGAAAAAAAAAAAAACAGTCAACAACAGTCAAACTGATTATATCAATTCATAAAAGGTATTTAGCCAGTAAAACCAGAACTTTAAATTATTTTTTCAATACCTTGTAATGTCTGAAAAGCACAGGCCACCTCGCCTTGATATCCCTGACACTGGCCTCCTGCATCACTACCTCCTGCTATCTGTAAGCAAACGAAAGAGACATTTTGTTCTTGACAACCTTTTAATTTTTCCTTTTTTTCAGCCTCTGTTAAAAGTTCAAGTCTGTGGCTGCTTAAGCTTTCAGCAAGTTAACAGACACCTCTACACACACCTGTCAACAGTCAATAATGTTAGATAACACAAGATGGAATTTACTCATACATATCCAACATTAGTAATTCATATCATCAACTATATAAGAAATGATAAATTACTTACCATGTAATATTATAGCAAAGTGTCATCAGTTGTCAAACATTAAGACTTTCGGTCCTAAGAGGAGAAAAAGTAATTGTCAACAATTGTAGTTTGTAAGTAATTGTAAGTGAAAAAATGGTTTGCTACAGGTCAAGGAAGTTAATTAATTAGATGTGGAAATACTAATATTTCTACTAAAAAACCCTGAAAATTTGTCTGGATGTAACACCATGAGGTAGGCAAATGAACGGAGGTAGTGTTAGGCACAATGACGTTCATCACAGGCTGAATCAGAAAACGCCTCCTATACCCTCAAATAGGGCATTATTTGAAATGACAGTCCTTTGTAGTGGTGTCCGAAACCATAGTGGACGTTACTGACCGAGTGCACTCATTTAATTCCACATTGCACCGCAATAACGAGTGTAAGTTACAGCCGGTGTCACAAACGGATGTCCGACTTCACATCATAATTTTGCCCGAAAAAGTGACGTTTTAAAGACAGATAAAAGAACAGACAAACATTACTTTAAAAGCAAACTCAATATTATACTGCAGGAATTCAAATTCGAGCATTTTGTCCCGCTCTGCGAGCACGTCCTGCCCACAGCATTTCCACTAACGCTAACGTTATCTCCCGCGGCACAGACGGTTAAGGAGGCATCAATTAAAAAATATATATTTCATACACATACTCCCAAGATCCAAACTGAACACATTTATATAAGACAAACGAGTAACTTAAGTTACAACATATTGTTACATAGAACATACTCAGAAACGCTATATCGCAAACGTACGTTCAAAAGTTCGGTTAATTTAGATTTCATTAGAATTTATGTTAACAGACAACATCAATTAACTCATAAACAACTAAAACACACGTCCACAAGGTACATTTTCGAGTATAGTAATTAAAACAAACTTCCAACCTACCTTTTTCATCCGAGTCCCGAGAGAGAGAAAAAATGGCGGCCGAACAGAACATTTTTCAATTTTCAGACAGGCTCGTGCGTCATGACGTCAGAAAAAAACGTCTGACGCGGGTGTCCTTAAAGGGAAATCTTACTTTGGGTGAAAGTGACATTTTAAAGGGAAATCATGCTTTGGGTGAAAGTGACATTTTAAAGGGAAATCATACTTTGGGTGAAAGTCACATTTTACATCTATCTGAATTTCTATGCGTTCAAGTTGAAAGAGTGTACAATTATACTTTGAGTGAAAGTGAGATTTTGAATCTATCTGAATTTCTATGTGTTTAAGTTGAAAAAGTGTACAATAATCCATTACAATTAGGAAAGCAGAAATACCAAGTAAATAGACTCAAATAGTTGTAGTAATCCAACTTTCACCCAGGTTCACTTTTTACAGTGTATAAACGCGGAGTCTGCATATAAACGCGGAGTCTGCATATAAACGCGGAGTCTGCATATAAACGCGGAGTCTGCATATAAACGCGGAGTCTGCATACAAACGCGGAATCTGCATACTAACGCGGAGTCTGCATATAAACGCGGAGTCTGCATATAAACGCGGAGTCTGCATATAAACGCGGAGTCTGCATATAAACGCGGAGTCTGCATATAAACGCGGAGTCTGCATATAAACGCGGAGTCTGCATATAAACGCGGAGTCTGCATATAAACGCGGAGTCTGCATATAAACGCGGAGTCTGCATATAAACGCGGAGTCTGCATATAAACGCGGAGTCTGCATATTAACGCGGAGTCTGCATATAAACGCGGAGTCTGCATATAAACGCGGAGTCTGCATATAAACGCGGAGTCTGCATATAAACGCGGAGTCTGCGTATTAACGCGGAGTCTGCGTATAAACGCGGAGTCTGCGTATAAACGCGGAATCTGCGTATAAACGCGGAGTCTGCGTATTAACGCGGAATCTGCGTATAAACGCGGAGTCTGCATACAAACGCGGAATCTGCATACAAACGCGGAATCTGCATACTAACGCGGAGTCTGCATATAAACGCGGAGTCTGCATATAAACGCGGAGTCTGCATATAAACGCGGAGTCTGCATATAAACGCGGAGTCTGCATATAAACGCGGAGTCTGCATATAAACGCGGAGTCTGCATATAAACGCGGAGTCTGCATATAAACGCGGAGTCTGCATATAAACGCGGAGTCTGCATATAAACGCGGAGTCTGCATATGAACGCGGAGTCTGCATACGAACGCGGAGTCTGCATACGAACGCGGAGTCTGCATACGAACGCGGAGTCTGCATACGAACGCGGAGTCTGCATACGAACGCGGAGTCTGCATACGAACGCGGAGTCTGCATACGAACGCGGAGTCTGCATACGAACGCGGAGTCTGCATACGAACGCGGAGTCTGCATACGAACGCGGAGTCTGCATACGAACGCGGAGTCTGCATACGAACGCGGAGTCTGCATACGAACGCGGAGTCTGCATACGAACGCGGAGTCTGCATACGAACGCGGAGTCTGCATACGAACGCGGAGTCTGCATACGAACGCGGAGTCTGCATACGAACGCGGAGTCTGCAAACGAACGCGGAGTCTGCAAACGAACGCGGAGTCTGCAAACGAACGCGGAGTCTGCAAACGAACGCGGAGTCTGCAAACGAACGCGGAGTCTGCAAACGAACGCGGAGTCTGCAAACGAACGCGGAGTCTGCAAACGAACGCGGAGTCTGCAAACGAACGCGGAGTCTGCAAACGAACGCGGAGTCTGCAAACGAACGCGGAGTCTGCAAACGAACGCGGAGTCTGCAAACGAACGCGGAGTCTGCATATGAACGCGGAGTCTGCATATGAACGCGGAGTCTGCATATGAACGCGGAGTCTGCATATGAACGCGGAGTCTGCATATAAACGCGGAGTCTGCATATAAACGCGGAGTCTGCATATAAACGCGGAGTCTGCATACTAACGCGGAGTCTGCATACAAACGCGGAGTCTGCATACTAACGCGGAGTCTGCATACTAACGCGGAGTCTGCATACAAACGCGGAGTCTGCATACAAACGCGGAGTCTGCATACAAACGCGGAATCTGCATACAAACGCGGAATCTCCATATTAACGCAGATTTTCACGGAATTTTACATATTCGTAATTAAATTCTGTTTTGTGTGGGAGCAGAACGTATGTCTGAGGCAAATGCAGACCGGGGGAAACAACTCTTGGCGACACAACCCCTCCCGTCATTTCAGCTCGCCCTTCAAAACAATGAAAGTATGGCGAAGTTGGTCTCCGCGGCTCTGCTTTCGTCAGCGAAAAAGTTAAGAAACTCGACGCTAACGGTGGTTTCACACTGCACGCGCAGGCAGCGCAGAAGCTTTGCGTACGGAGAGTGAGAGCCTCGCGGCCGTTGTGCTCGGGCAGCATTGGTCGCGTGCAGCTGAACCGCGGCTCGTGTATTTCAAATACAGTCAAATATAGTCCAGTCAGTGAAATGTGTTATTTTTTCATGTTAATTTTCTTCTTTAAATGTTTTACTTAATAGTACTGTATGTAAAATATGATTTATGATTTTTTTTAGTTCTTTTTTAATTTTTTAACTTGAAAGAAAAAGCTAATGGAGCACTTTCATTTTAACTTATATAAACTAATATAATGTATTTTACTGGAAAGTTTAAAGCTCATAACCATTAATATTATAAGTCCTTGAAGTGCAGTGTTATGTTGCATCATGCAGTGTTTGTCCTAAAAAGTAAATGTGATACCTCAATAAATTTAAGGTAACTCCTATTTTTTGTTTTATGTTCTATTATATTAACATTAATCAATCAATCAATCAACTATTTATATAGCGCTTTTACAATCACGATTGTGTCAGAGCAGCTTCAGTGTCAATCAGGACAATACTGCAGCAGAATTAGATTTGGCTGTACAGTCGTTCTGGAGTAAACAGTGATGTTATCAGCTTATTTTAATTTATCATAGAGAGACAATGTGGGCAGATCAGTATTATACTTTATAGAATTAAATAAAACCTAATCCATATTTTTTTTAAAATAATTAGTTGAATAACTTTAATCATATTTTTAGTGTCCCCAACTGAGCAAGCCAAGCCAAAGGCGACCAAGGAACCGAAACTCCATCAGGGCATGATGGAGAAAAATAAACCTTAGAGAAACCAGACTCAGTTCTCCTCTGGCCTATTAACACACAGAGGAGGATTATTATTCTGGCAACCTTACAGGTCAGAAATCATATTAGATTGGAATATTCAAAATTTCAGGGTATCACGGAAGAGACGGGTTTATTTGGGATGGGGCGTCGATTACACAAGAGTATGAATACATGAAAGATCGGAATTATTGCGCCGAAGACGGGTTTTGAGCATGACGTGCCGGTGAGGCAAATTCGGAGGAGACACCATTTGACACGGCTCAGCAGACACTCCAGGATGAGCTGGTCATGTCCAGGCAGGTCCACCATCCGATCCGGACAGGGCCCAGATCCGGGATAAACCTCGGGATAAACAGAGAGACTAACATTAGCGTAGATTTCACTCTTTTTATGATGTAACGAGTACATCAGGTGTTATGGGAAGTGTTCCCGGTTCCGGCTGATCTAGTTAATGCAGCCTAACAATCAGTCAATTGATCTGAATAATGAAAGTTAATAATGTTCTGTGTGTATGCCATAGTAAAGAGATGTGTTTTTAGTCTAGATTTAAACTGACAGAGTGTGTCTGCTTCCCGAACAATGCTAGGAAGACTATTCCACAGTTTAGGAGCTAAATAGGAAAAGGATCGACCGCCTGCAGTTGATTTAGATATTCTAGGTATGATCAACTGGCCAGAGTTTAGAGACCGCAGTAGACGTGATGGAGTATAATGTGTTAAGAGCTCGCTTAAGTACCGGGGAGCTAAACTATTAAGTGCTTTGAGTAATAAGCAAGATTTTAAAATGTATGCGATGTTTAATAGGGAGCCAGTGCAGTGTTGACAGAACTGGACTAATATGATCATACTTCCTGGTTCTAGTAAGAACTCTAGCTGCTGCGTTTTGGACCAGCTGGAGTTTGTTTATTAAGCGAGCAGGGCAACCACCCAGTAGAGCATTACAATAATCTAGCCTTGAGCTCATGAACGCATCGACTAACTGTTCAGCATTTTGCATTGAAAGCATGTGCCGTAATTTAGATATATTTTTAAGATGATAGAATGCGGTTTAACAGATGCTAGAAACGTGGCTTTCAAATGAGAGATTGGTATCAAAGAGCACACCCAGGTTCCTCACTGACGACGAGGGCTTGACAGAGCAGTCATCAACATCAGCCCTCAGACAGAGCAACATTAAAAGCACACTCTTTTTTTCACCAAAATAACTGTAAAGGGTAAAAAAAACTGAATTCCCAAAAATGTTAACTGAAAAAAGGGAATCTGCAAAAATTAAAACGGAAAAAACAGAATTGGGGAAAAATTTAAACGGAATTTGGGAAAAAATAAAACAGATTTTATAGGGCCCTAGTTATTGCCCCGCCCTCCAAGGGATGCGTGGCTAATTATTTATGCAGCGCTCTGGCCGGCTGTAGAGTAGGGCTGTGTATTGCCAAGAATCTGGCGATACAATACGTATCACGATACAGGGGTTACGATACGATATATTGCAATATATTGCGATATTGTAAGAGAGGCAATATATTGCGATATTTCTTTTTGTGT